>NW_027138548.1:1038391-1338391 GCF_035084215.1 Heptranchias perlo | reverse complement strand
TGGGGAATGGGGGTCAGGGAGAGAGGAAGATTGGGGAATGGGGGTCGGGGAGATTGGAGAATGGGGGTCGGGGAGATTGAAGAATGGGGGTCGGGGAGATTGGGAAATGGGGGCCGGGGAGAGAGGAAGATTGGGGAATGGGGGTCGGGGAGAGAGGAAGATTGGGGAATGGGGGTCGGGGAGAGAGGAAGATTGGGGAATGGGGGTCGGGGAGAGAGGAAGATTGGGGAATGGGGGTCGGGGAGAGAGGAAGATTGGGGAATGGGGGTCGGGGAGAGAGGAAGATTGGGGAATGGGGGCCGGGGAGAGAGGAAGATTGGGGAATGGGGGTCGGGGAGAGAGGGAGATTGGGGAATGGGGGTCGGGGAGAGAGGGAGATTGGGAAATGGGGGTCGGGGAGATTGGGGAATGGGGGTCGGGGAGAGAGGGAGATTGGGGAATGGGGGTCGGGGAGAGAGGGAGATTGGGGAATGGGGGTCGGGGAGAGAGGGAGATTGGGGAATGGGGTCGGGGAGATTGGGGAATGGTGGTCGGGGAGATTGGGGAATGGGGGTCGGGGAGAGAGGGAGATTGGGGAATGGGGGTCGGGGAGAGAGGGAGATTGGGGAATGGGGGTCGGGGAGAGAGGGAGATTGGGGAATGGGGGTCGGGGAGAGAGGGAGATTGGGGAATGGGGGTCGGGGAGAGAGGGAGATTGGGGAATGGGGTCGGGGAGAGGGGGAGATTGGGGAATGGGGGTCGGGGAGAGAGGGAGATTGGGGAATGGGGGTCGGGGAGAGAGGGAGATTGGGGAATGGGGGTCGGGGAGAGAGGGAGATTGGGGAATGGGGGTCGGGGAGAGAGGGAGATTGGGGAATGGGGGTCGGGGAGAGAGGGAGATTGGAGAATGGGGGTCGGGGAGAGAGGGAGATTGGGGAATGGGGGTCGGGGAGAGAGGGAGATTGGGGAATGGGGGCCGGGGAGATTGGGGAATGGGGGCCGGGGAGATTGGGGAATGGGGGCCGGGGAGATTGGGGAATGGGGGCCGGGGAGAGAGGAAGATTGGGGAATGGGGGTCGGGGAGAGAGGAAGATTGGGGAATGGGGGTCGGGGAGAGAGGAAGATTGGGGAATGGGGGTCGGGGAGATTGGAGAATGGGGGTCGGGGAGATTGGGGAATGGGGGTCGGGGAGAGAGGAAGATTGGGGAATGGGGGTCGGGGAGATTGAAGAATGGGGGTCGGGGAGATTGGGGAATGGGGGTCGGGGAGAGAGGAAGATTGGGGAATGGGGGTCGGGGAGAGAGGAAGATTGGAGAATGGGGGTCGGGGAGATTGAAGAATGGGGGTCGGGGAGATTGGGGAATGGGGGTCGGGGAGAGAGGAAGATTGGGGAATGGGGGTCGGGGAGAGAGGAAGATTGGGGAATGGGGGTCGGGGAGAGAGGAAGATTGGGGAATGGGGGTCGGGGAGAGAGGGAGATTGGGGAATGGGGGTCGGGGAGAGAGGAAGATTGGGGAATGGGGGTCGGGGAGAGAGGAAGATTGGGGAATGGGGGTCGGGGAGAGAGGAAGATTGGGAAATGGGGGTCGGGGAGAGAGGAAGATTGGGGAATGGGGGTCGGGGAGAGAGGGGGATTGGGGATTGGGGTCAGGGAGAGAGGGAGATTGGGGAATGGGGGTCGGGGAGAGAGGGAGATTGGGGAATGGGGTCGGGGACATTGGGGAATGGGGGTCGGGGAGATTGGGGAATGGGGGTCGGGGAGAGAGGGAGATTGGGGAATGGGGGTCGGGGAGAGAGGGAGATTGGGGAATGGGGGTCGGGGAGAGAGGGAGATTGGGGAATGGGGGTCGGGGAGAGAGGGAGATTGGGGAATGGGGTCGGGGAGAGGGGGAGATTGGGGAATGGGGGTCGGGGAGAGTGGGAGATTGGGGAATGGGGGTCGGGGAGAGAGGGAGATTGGGGAATGGGGGTCGGGGAGAGAGGGAGATTGGGGAATGGGGGTCGGGGAGAGAGGGAGATTGGGGAATGGGGGTCGGGGAGAGAGGGAGATTGGGGAATGGGGGTCGGGGAGAGAGGGAGATTGGGGAATGGGGGTCGGGGAGAGAGGGAGATTGGGGAATGGGGGCCGGGGAGAGAGGGAGATTGGGGAATGGGGGTCGGGGAGAGTGGGAGATTGGGGAATGGGGGTCGGGGAGAGAGGGAGATTGGGGAATGGGGGTCGGGGAGAGAGGGAGATTGGGGAATGGGGGTCGGGGAGAGAGGGAGATTGGGGAATGGGGGTCGGGGAGAGAGGGAGATTGGGGAATGGGGGCCGGGGAGATTGGGGAATGGGGGCCGGGGAGATTGGGGAATGGGGGCCGGGGAGATTGGGGAATGGGGGCCGGGGAGAGAGGAAGATTGGGGAATGGGGGTCGGGGAGAGAGGAAGATTGGGGAATGGGGGTCGGGGAGATTGGAGAATGGGGGTCGGGGAGATTGGGGAATGGGGGTCGGGGAGAGAGGAAGATTGGGGAATGGGGGTCGGGGAGAGAGGAAGATTGGGGAATGGGGGTCGGGGAGAGAGGAAGATTGGAGAATGGGGGTCGGGGAGATTGAAGAATGGGGGTCGGGGAGATTGGGGAATGGGGGTCGGGGAGAGAGGAAGATTGGGGAATGGGGGTCGGGGAGAGAGGAAGATTGGGGAATGGGGGTCGGGGAGAGAGGAAGATTGGGGAATGGGGGTCGGGGAGAGAGGAAGATTGGGGAATGGGGGTCGGGGAGAGAGGAAGATTGGGGAATGGGGGTCGGGGAGAGAGGAAGATTGGGGAATGGGGGTCGGGGAGAGAGGAAGATTGGGAAATGGGGGTCGGGGAGAGAGGAAGATTGGGGAATGGGGGTCGGGGAGAGAGGGGGATTGGGGAATGGGGTCAGGGAGAGAGGGAGATTTGGGAATGGGGAGAGGGGAGAGGGGAAAATTGGGGAATGGGGTTGGGGAGATTGGGGAATGGGGGCCGGGGAGAGAGGAAGATTGGGGAATGGGGGTCGGGGAGAGATGGAGATTGGGGAATGGGGGTCGGGGAGAGAGGGAGATTGGGGAATGGGGGTCGGGGAGAGGGGGAGATTGGGGAATGGGGGTCGGGAGATTGGGGAATGGGGGTCGGGGAGATTGGGGAATGGGGGTCCGGGAGATTGGGGAATGGGGGTCGGGGAGATTGGGGAATGGGGGTCGGGGAGAGAGGAAGATTGGGGAATGGGGGCCGGGGAGAGAGGAAGATTGGGGAATGGGGGCCGGGGAGAGAGGAAGATTGGGGAATGGGGGTCGGGGAGAGAGGGAGATTGGGGAATGGGGGTCGGGGAGAGAGGGAGATTTGGGAATGGGGGTCGGGGAGAGGGGGAGATTGGGGAATGGGGGTCGGGGAGATTGGGGAATGGGGGTCGGGGAGATTGGGGAATGGGGGTCGGGGAGATTGGGGAATGGGGGTCGGGGAGATTGGGGAATGGGGGTCGGGGAGATTGGGGAATGGGGGTCGGGGAGATTGGGGAATGGGGGCCGGGGAGAGAGGAAGATTGGGGAATGGGGGTCGGGGAGAGAGGGAGATTGGGGAATGGGGGTCGGGGAGAGAGGGAGATTGGGGAATGGGGGTCGGGGAGAGAGGGAGATTGGGGAATGGGGGTCGGGGAGAGGGGGAGATTGGGGAATGGGGGTCGGGGAGAGGGGGAGATTGGGGAATGGGGGTCGGGGAGATTGGGGAATGGGGGTCGGGGAGATTGGGGAATGGGGGTCGGGGAGATTGGGGAATGGGGGTCGGGGAGATTGGGGAATGGGGGCCGGGGAGATTGGGGAATGGGGGCCGGGGAGAGAGGAAGATTGGGGAATGGGGGTCGGGGAGAGAGGAAGATTGGGGAATGGGGGTCGGGGAGAGAGGGAGATTGGGGAATGGGGGTCGGGGAGAGAGGGAGATTGGGGAATGGGGGTCGGGGAGAGGGGGAGATTGGGGAATGGGGGTCTGGGAGAGGGGGAGATTGGGGAATGGGGGTCGGGGAGAGAGGGAGATTGGGGAATGGGGGTCGGGGAGAGGGGGAGATTGGGGAATGGGGGCCGGGGAGTTTGGGGAATGGGGGCCGGGGAGTTTGGGGAATGGGGGCCGGGGAGAGAGGAAGATTGGGGAATGGGGTCGGGGAGAGGGGGAGATTGGGGAATGGGGGCCGGGGAGTTTGGGGAATGGGGGCCGGGGAGTTTGGGGAATGGGGGCCGGGGAGAGAGGAAGATTGGGGAATGGGGGTCAGGGAGAGAGGAAGATTGGGGAATGGGGGTCGGGGAGAGAGGAAGATTGGGGAATGGGGGTCGGGGAGATTGGGGAATGGGGGTCGGGGAGATTGGGGAATGGGAGTCGGGGAGATTGGGGAATGGGGGTCGGGGAGAGAGGGGGATTGGGGAATGGGGGTCGGGGAGATTGGGGAATGGGGGCCGGGGAGATTGGGGAATGGGGGCCGGGGAGATTGGGGAATGGGGGCCGGGGAGATTGGGGAATGGGGGCCGGGGAGATTGGGGAATGGGGGCCGGGGAGAGAGGAAGATTGGGGAATGGGGGTCGGGGAGAGAGGAAGATTGGGGAATGGGGGTCGGGGAGAGAGGAAGATTGGGGAATGGGGGTCGGGGAGAGAGGAAGATTGGGGAATGGGGGTCGGGGAGATTGGAGAATGGGGGTCGGGGAGATTGAAGAATGGGGGTCGGGGAGATTGGGGAATGGGGGTGGGGGAGAGAGGAAGATTGGGGAATGGGGGTCGGGGAGAGAGGAAGATTGGGGAATGGGGGTCGGGGAGAGAGGAAGATTGGAGAATGGGGGTCGGGGAGATTGGGGAATGGGGGTCGGGGAGAGAGGAAGATTGGGGAATGGGGGTCGGGGAGAGAGGAAGATTGGGAATGGGGGTCGGGGAGAGAGGAAGATTGGGGAATGGGGGTCGGGGAGAGAGGAAGATTGGGGAATGGGGGTCGGGGTGAGAGGAAGATTGGGGAATGGGGGTCGGGGAGAGAGGAAGATTGGGGAATGGGGGTTGGGGAGAGAGGGAGATTGGGGGATGGGGGTCGGGGAGATTGGGAATGGGGGTCGGGGAGAGAGGGGGATTGGGGAATGGGGGTCGGGGAGAGAGGGGGATTGGGGAATGGGGGTCGGGGAGAGAGGGAGATTGGGGATGGGGGTCGGGGAGAGAGGGAGATTGGGGGATGGGGGTCGGGGAGAGAGGGAGATTGGGGAATGGGGGTCGGGGAGAGAAGGAGATTGGGGAATGGGGGTCGGGGAGAGAGGGAGATTGGGGAATGGGGGTCGGGGAGAGAGGGAGATTGGGGAATGGGGGTCGGGGAGAGAGGGAGATTGGGGAATGGGGGTCGGGGAGAGAGGGAGATTGGGGAATGGGGGTCGGGGAGAGAGGGAGATTGGGGAATGGGGGTCCGGGAGAGAGGGAGATTGGAGAATGGGGGTCGGGGAGGGAGGGAGATTGGGGAATGGGGGTCGGGGAGAGAGGGAAATTAGGAGATTAGGGGTTTGGGAGAGAGGGAGATTGGGGAATGGGAGTTGGGGAAAGAGGAAAGAGGGAGATTGGGGTTCGGGGAGAGAGGGAAATTGGGAGATGGGGGTCGGGGAGAGAGGGAGATTGGGGTCGGGGAGAGAGGGAGATTCTGGTTTGGGGAGAGAGGGAGATTGGTGAATGGGGGTCGGGGAGAGAGGGAGATTGGGGAATGGGGGTCGGGGAGAGAGGGAGATTGGGGAATGGCGGCCGGGGACAGAGGAAAGAGGGAGATTGGGGTTGGGGAAAGAGGGAGAGATTGGGGAATGGGGGTCGGGGAGAGAGGGAGATTGGGGAATGGGGGTCGGGGAGAGAGGAAGATTGGGGAATGGGGGTCGGGGAGAGAGGAAGATTGGGGAATGGGGGTCGGGGAGAGAGGAAGATTGGGGAATGGGGGTCGGGGAGAGAGGAAGATTGGGAATGGCGGTCGGGGAGAGAGGAAGATTGGGGAATGGGGTTGGGGAGAGAGGAAGATTGGGGAATGGGGGTCGGGGAGAGAGGGGGATTGGGGAATGGGGGTCGGGGGAGAGAGGGGGATTGGGGAATGGGGTCAGGAAGAGAGGGAGATTTGGGAATGGGGAGAGGGGAGAGGGGAAAATTGGGGAATGGGGTTGGGGAGAGGGGGAGATTGGGGAATGGGGGTCGGGGAGATTGGGGAATGGGGGTCGGGGAGATTGGGGAATGGGGGTCCGGGAGATTGGGGAATGGGGGTCGGGGAGATTGGGGAATGGGGGTCGGGGAGAGAGGAAGATTGGGGAATGGGGGCCGGGGAGAGAGGAAGATTGGGGAATGGGGGCCGGGGAGAGAGGAAGATTGGGGAATGGGGTCGGGGAGAGAGGGAGATTGGGGAATGGGGGTCGGGGAGAGAGGGAGATTTGGGAATGGGGGTCGGGGAGAGGGGGAGATTGGGGAATGGGGGTCGGGGAGATTGGGGAATGGGGTCGGGGAGATTGGGGAATGGGGGTCGGGGAGATTGGGGAATGGGGGTCGGGGAGATTGGGGAATGGGGGTCGGGGAGATTGGGGGAATGGGGGTCGGGGAGATTGGGGAATGGGGGCCGGGGAGAGAGGAAGATTGGGGAATGGGGGTCGGGGAGAGAGGGAGATTGGGGAATGGGGGTCGGGGAGAGAGGGGAGATTGGGGAATGGGGGTCGGGGAGAGAGGGAGATTGGGGAATGGGGGTCGGGGAGAGGGGGAGATTGGGGAATGGGGGTCGGGGAGAGGGGGAGATTGGGGAATGGGGGTCGGGGAGATTGGGGAATGGGGGTCGGGGAGATTGGGGAATGGGGGTCGGGGAGATTGGGGAATGGGGGTCGGGGGAGATTGGGGAATGGGGGCCGGGAGATTGGGGAATGGGGGCCGGGGAGAGAGGAAGATTGGGGAATGGGGGTCGGGGAGAGAGGAAGATTGGGGAATGGGGGTCGGGGAGAGAGGGAGATTGGGGAATGGGGTCGGGGAGAGAGGGAGATTGGGAATGGGGGTCGGGGAGAGGGGGAGATTGGGGAATGGGGGTCTGGGAGAGGGGGAGATTGGGGAATGGGGGTCGGGGAGAGAGGGGAGATTGGGGAATGGGGGTCGGGGAGAGGGGGAGATTGGGGAATGGGGGCCGGGGAGTTTGGGAATGGGGGCCGGGGAGTTTGGGGAATGGGGGCCGGGGAGAGAGGAAGATTGGGGAATGGGGTCGGGGAGAGGGGGAGATTGGGGAATGGGGGCCGGGGAGTTTGGGGAATGGGGGCCGGGGAGTTTGGGGAATGGGGGCCGGGGAGAGAGGAAGATTGGGGAATGGGGGTCAGGGAGAGAGGAAGATTGGGGGAATGGGGGTCGGGGAGAGAGGAAGATTGGGGAATGGGGGTCGGGGAGATTGGGGAATGGGGGTCGGGGAGATTGGGGAATGGGAGTCGGGGAGATTGGGGAATGGGGGTCGGGGAGAGAGGGGATTGGGGAATGGGGGTCGGGGAGATTGGGGAATGGGGGCCGGGGAGATTGGGGAATGGGGGCCGGGGAGATTGGGGAATGGGGGCCGGGGAGATTGGGGAATGGGGGCCGGGGAGATTGGGGAATGGGGGCCGGGGAGAGAGGAAGATTGGGGAATGGGGGTCGGGGAGAGAGGAAGATTGGGGAATGGGGGTCGGGGAGAGAGGAAGATTGGGGAATGGGGGTCGGGGAGAGAGGAAGATTGGGGAATGGGGGTCGGGGGAGATTGGAGAATGGGGGTCGGGGAGATTGAAGAATGGGGGTCGGGGAGATTGGGGAATGGGGGTGGGGGAGAGAGGAAGATTGGGGAATGGGGGTCGGGAGAGAGGAAGATTGGGAATGGGGGTCGGGGAGAGAGGAAGATTGGAGAATGGGGGTCGGGGAGATGGGGAATGGGGGGTCGGGGAGATTGGGAATGGGGGTCGGGGAGATTGGGAATGGGGGTCGGGGAGAGAGGAAGATTGGGGAATGGGGGTCGGGGAGAGAGGAAGATTGGGGAATGGGGGTCGGGGAGAGAGGAAGATTGGGGAATGGGGGTCGGGGAGAGAGGAAGATTGGGGAATGGGGGTCGGGGTGAGAGGAAGATTGGGGAATGGGGGTCGGGGAGAGAGGAAGATTGGGGAATGGGGGTTGGGGAGAGAGGGAGATTGGGGATGGGGGTCGGGGAGATTGGGGAATGGGGGTCGGGGAGAGAGGGGGATTGGGGAATGGGGGGTCGGGGAGAGAGGGGGATTGGGGAATGGGGGTCGGGGAGAGAGGGAGATTGGGGATGGGGGTCGGGGAGAGAGGGAGATTGGGGGATGGGGGTCGGGGAGAGAGGGAGATTGGGGAATGGGGGACGGGGAGAGAAGGAGATTGGGGAATGGGGGTCGGGGAGAGAGGAGATTGGGGAATGGGGGTCGGGGAGAGAGGGAGATTGGGGAATGGGGGTCGGGGAGAGAGGGAGATTGGGGAATGGGGGTCGGGGAGAGAGGGAGATTGGGGAATGGGGGTCGGGGAGAGAGGGAGATTGGGGAATGGGGGTCCGGGAGAGAGGGAGATTGGAGAATGGGGGTCGGGGAGGGAGGGAGATTGGGGAATGGGGGTCGGGGAGAGAGGGAAATTAGGAGATTAGGGGTTTGGGAGAGAGGGAGATTGGGGAATGGGAGTTGGGGAAAGAGGAAAGAGGGAGATTGGGGTTCGGGAGAGAGGGAAATTGGGAGATGGGGGTCGGGGAGAGAGGGAGATTGGGGTCGGGGAGAGAGGGAGATTCTGGTTTGGGGAGAGAGGGAGATTGGTGAATGGGGGTCGGGGAGAGAGGGAGATTGGGGAATGGGGGTCGGGGAGAGAGGGAGATTGGGGAATGGCGGCCGGGGACAGAGGAAAGAGGGAGATTGGGGTTGGGGAAAGAGGGAGAGATTGGGGAATGGGGGTCGGGGAGAGAGGGAGATTGGGGAATGGGGGTCGGGGAGAGAGGAAGATTGGGGAATGGGGGTCGGGGAGAGAGGAAGATTGGGGAATGGGGGTCGGGGAGAGAGGAAGATTGGGGAATGGCGGTCGGGGAGAGAGGAAGATTGGGGAATGGGGGTTGGGGAGAGAGGAAGATTGGGGAATGGGGGTCGGGGAGAGAGGGGGATTGGGGAATGGGGGTCGGGGAGAGAGGGGGATTGGGGAATGGGGTCAGGAAGAGAGGGAGATTTGGGAATGGGGAGAGGGGAGAGGGGAAAATTGGGGAATGGGGTTGGGGAGAGGGGGAGATTGGGGAATGGGGGTCGGGGAGATTGGGGAATGGGGGTCGGGGAGAGAGGGGGATTGGGGAATGGGGGTCGGGGAGAGAGGGGGATTGGGGAATGGGGGTCGGGGAGAGAGGGAGATTGGGGATGGGGGTCGGGGAGAGAGGGAGATTGGGGGATGGGGGTCGGGGAGAGAGGGAGATTGGGGAATGGGGGTCGGGGAGAGAGGGAGATTGGGGAATGGGGGTCGGGGAGAGAGGGAGATTGGGGAATGGGGGTCGGGGAGAGAGGGAGATTGGGGAATGGGGGTCGGGGAGAGAGGGAGATTGGGGAATGGGGGTCGGGGAGAGAGGGAGATTGGGGAATGGGGGTCGGGGAGAGAGGGAGATTGGGGAATGGGGGTCCGGGAGAGAGGGAGATTGGAGAATGGGGGTCGGGGAGGGAGGGAGATTGGGGAATGGGGGTCGGGGAGAGAGGGAAATTAGGAGATTAGGGGTTTGGGAGAGAGGGAGATTGGGGAATGGGAGTTGGGGAAAGAGGAAAGAGGGAGATTGGGGTTCGGGAGAGAGCGAAATTGGGAGATGGGGGTCGGGGAGAGAGGGAGATTGGGGTCGGGGAGAGAGGGAGATTCTGGTTTGGGGAGAGAGGGAGATTGGAGAATGGGGGTCGGGGAGAGAGGGAGATTGGTGAATGGGGGTCGGGGAGAGAGGGAGATTGGGGAATGGGGGTCGGGGAGAGAGGGAGATTGGGGAATGGCGGCCGGGGACAGAGGAAAGAGGGAGATTGGGGTTGGGGAAAGAGGGAGAGATTGGGGAATGGGGGTCGGGGAGAGAGGGAGATTGGGGAATGGGGGTCGGGGAGAGAGGGAGATTGGGGAATGGGGGTCGGGGACAGACGAAAGAGGGAGATTGGGATTGGGGAAAGAGAGAGAGATTGGGGAACGGGGGTCGGGGAGAGAGGGAGGTTGGGTAATGGGGGTCGGGGAGAGAGGGAGATTGGGGAATGGGGGTCGGGGAGAGAGGGAGATTGGGGAATGGGGGTCGGGGAGAGAGGGAGATTGGGGAATGGCGGCCGGGGACAGAGGAAAGAGGGAGATTGGGGTTGGGGAAAGAGAGAGAGATTGGGGATTGGGGGTCGGGGAGAGAGGGAGATTGGGGAATGGGGGTCGGGGAGAGAGGGAGATTGGGGAATGGGGGTCGGGGACAGACGAAAGAGGGAGATTGGGATTGGGGAAAGAGAGAGAGAGAGATTGGGGAACGGGGGTCGGGGAGAGAGGGAGGTTGGGGAATGGGGGTCGGGGAGAGAGGGAGATTGGGGAATGGGGGTCGGGGAGAGAGGGAGATTGGGGAATGGGGGTCGGGGAGAGAGGGATTGGGGAATGGGAGTTGGGGAGAGAGGGATTGGGGAATGGGGGTCGGGGAGAGAGGGGGATTGGGGAATGGGGTCGGGGAGAGAGGGAGATTTGGGAGTGGGGTTCGGGGAGAGAGGAAAATTGGGGAATGGGGTGGGGGAGATTGGGGAATGGGGGTCGAGGAGAGAGGGAGATTGGGGAATGGGGCCGGGGAGAGAGGGAGATTGGGGAATGGGGGTCGGGGAGCGAGGGGGATTGGGAAATGGGGGTCTGGGAGAGAGGGAGATTGGGGAATGGGGGTCGGGGAGAGAGGGGGATTGGGGAATGGGGGTCGGGGAGAGAGGGGGATTGGGGAATGGGGGTCGGGGAGAGAGGGGGATTGGGGAATGGGGGTCGGGGAGAGAGGGAGATTGGGGATGGGGGTTGGGGAGAGAGGGAGCTTGGGGAATGGGGGTCGGGGAGAGAGGGAGATTGGGGAATGGGGGTCGGGGAGAGAGGGGGATTGGGGAATGGGGGTCGGGGAGATTGGGGAATGGGGGCCGGGGAGATTGCGGAATGGGGGCCGGGGAGATTGCGGAATGGGGGCCGGGGAGATTGGGGAATGGGGGCCGGGGAGATTGGGGAATGGGGGCCGGGGAGAGAGGAAGATTGGGGAATGGGGGTCGGGGAGAGAGGAAGATTGGGGAATGGGGGTCGGGGAGAGAGGAAGATTGGGGAATGGGGGTCGGGGAGAGAGGAAGATTGGGGAATGGGGGTCGGGGAGATTGGAGAATGGGGGTCGGGGAGATTGAAGAATGGGGGTCGGGGAGATTGGGGAATGGGGGTCGGGGAGAGAGGAAGATTGGGGAATGGGGGTCGGGGAGAGAGGAAGATTGGGGAATGGGGGTCAGGGAGAGAGGAAGATTGGAGAATGGGGGTCGGGGAGATTGAAGAATGGGGGTCGGGGAGATTGGGGAATGGGGGTCGGGGAGATTGGGGAATGGGGGTCGGGGAGATTGGGGAATGGGGGTCGGGGAGATTGGGGAATGGGGGCCGGGGAGATTGGGGAATGGGGGCCGTGGAGATTGGGGAATGGGGGCCGGGGAGAGAGGAAGATTGGGGAATGGGGGTCGGGGAGAGAGGAAGATTGGGGAATGGGGGTCGGGGAGAGAGGAAGATTGGGGAATGGGGGTCGGGGAGAGAGGAAGATTGGGGAATGGGGGTCGGGGAGATTGGAGAATGGGGGTCGGGGAGATTGAAGAATGGGGGTCGGGGAGATTGGGGAATGGGGGTCGGGGAGAGAGGAAGATTGGGGAATGGGGGTCGGGGAGAGAGGAAGATTGGAGAATGGGGGTCGGGGAGATTGAAGAATGGGGGTCGGGGAGATTGGGGAATGGGGGTCGGGGAGATTGGGGAATGGGGGTCGGGGAGAGAGGAAGATTGGGGAATGGGGGTCGGGGAGAGAGAAAGATTGGGGAATGGGGGTCGGGGAGAGAGGAAGATTGGGGAATGGGGGTCGGGGAGAGAGGAAGATTGGGGAATGGGGGTCGGGGAGAGAGGAAGATTGGGGAATGGGGGTCGGGGAGAGAGGAAGATTGGGGAATGGGGGTCGGGGAGAGAGGGGGATTGGGGAATGGGGGTCGGGGAGAGAGGGGGATTGGGGAATGGGGTCAGGGAGAGAGGGAGATTTGGGAATGGGGAGAGGGGAGAGGGGAAAATTGGGGAATGGGGTTGGGGAGAGGGGGAGATTGGGGAAAGGGGGTCGGGGAGATTGGGGAATGGGGGTCGGGGAGAGAGGGGGATTGGGGAATGGGGGTCGGGGAGAGAGGAAGATTGGGGAATGGGGGTCGGGGAGATTGGAGAATGGGGGTCGGGGAGATTGGGGAATGGGGGTCGGGGAGAGAGGAAGATTGGGGAATGGGGGTCGGGGAGATTGGAGAATGGGGGTCGGGGAGATTGAAGAATGGGGGTCGGGGAGATTGGGGAATGGGGGTCGGGGAGATTGGGGAATGGGGGTCGGGGAGAGAGGGAGATTGGGGAATGGGGGTCGGGGAGAGAGGAAGATTGGGGAATGGGGGTCGGGGAGAGAGGAAGATTGGGGAATGGGGGTCGGGGAGAGAGGAAGATTGGGGAATGGGGGTCGGGGAGAGAGGAAGATTGGGGAATGGGGGTCGGGGAGAGAGGAAGATTGGGGAATGGGGGTCGGGGAGAGAGGAAGATTGGGGAATGGGGGTCGGGGAGAGAGGAAGATTGGAGAATGGGGGTCGGGGAGATTGAAGAATGGGGGTCGGGGAGATTGGGGAATGGGGGTCGGGGAGATTGGGGAATGGGGGTCGGGGAGAGAGGAAGATTGGGGAATGGGGGTCGGGGAGAGAGAAAGATTGGGGAATGGGGGTCGGGGAGAGAGGAAGATTGGGGAATGGGGGTCGGGGAGAGAGGAAGATTGGGGAATGGGGGTCGGGGAGAGAGGAAGATTGGGGAATGGGGGTCGGGGAGAGAGGAAGATTGGGGAATGGGGGTCGGGGAGAGAGGAAGATTGGGGAATGGGGGTCGGGGAGAGAGGGGGATTGGGGAATGGGGGTCGGGGAGAGAGGGGGATTGGGGAATGGGGTCAGGGAGAGAGGGAGATTTGGGAATGGGGAGAGGGGAGAGGGGAAAATTGGGGAATGGGGTTGGGGAGAGGGGGAGATTGGGGAAAGGGGGTCGGGGAGATTGGGGAATGGGGGTCGGGGAGAGAGGGGGATTGGGGAATGGGGGTCGGGGAGAGAGGAAGATTGGGGAATGGGGGTCGGGGAGATTGGAGAATGGGGGTCGGGGAGATTGGGGAATGGGGGTCGGGGAGAGAGGAAGATTGGGGAATGTGGGTCGGGGAGAGAGGAAGATTGGAGAATGGGGGTCGGGGAGATTGAAGAATGGGGGTCGGGGAGATTGGGGAATGGGGGTCGGGGAGATTGGGGAATGGGGGTCGGGGAGAGAGGAAGATTGGGGAATGGGGGTCGGGGAGAGAGGAAGATTGGGGAATGGGGGTCGGGGAGAGAGAAAGATTGGGGAATGGGGGTCGGGGAGAGAGGAAGATTGGGGAATGGGGGTCGGGGAGAGAGGAAGATTGGGGAATGGGGGTCGGGGAGAGAGGAAGATTGGGGAATGGGGGTCGGGGAGAGAGGAAGATTGGGGAATGGGGGTCGGGGAGAGAGGGGGATTGGGGAATGGGGGTCGGGGAGAGAGGGGGATTGGGGAATGGGGTCAGGGAGAGAGGGAGATTTGGGAATGGGGAGAGGGGAGAGGGGAAAATTGGGGAATGGGGTTGGGGAGAGGGGGAGATTGGGGAAAGGGGGTCGGGGAGATTGGGGAATGGGGGTCGGGGAGAGAGGGGGATTGGGGAATGGGGGTCGGGGAGAGAGGGGGATTGGGGAATGGGGGTCGGGGAGAGAGGGGGATTGGGGATGGTGGTCGGGGAGAGAGGGAGATTGGGGGATGGGGGTCGGGGAGAGAGGGAGATTGGGGGATGGGGGTCGGGGAGAGAGGGAGATTGGGGAATGGGGGTCGGGGAGAGAGGGAGATTGGGGAATGGGGGTCGGGGAGAGAGGGAGATTGGGGAATGGGGGTCGGGGAGAGAGGGGGATTGGGGAATGGGGGTCGGGGAGAGAGGGAAATTAGGAGATTAGGGGTTTGGGAGAGAGGGAGATTGGGGAATGGGAGTTGGGGAAAGAGGAAAGAGGCAGATTGGGGTTGGGGAAAGAGAGAGAGATTGGGGAATGGGGGTCGGGGAGAGAGGGAGATTGGGGAATGGGGGTCGGGGAGAGAGGGAGATTGGGGAATGGGGGTCGGGGACAGACGAAAGAGGGAGATTGGGATTGGGGAAAGAGAGAGAGATTGGGGAACGGGGGTCGGGGAGAGAGGGAGGTTGGGTAATGGGGGTCGGGGAGAGAGGGAGATTGGGGAATGGGGGTCGGGGAGAGAGGGAGATTGGGGAATGGGGGTCGGGGAGAGAGGGAGATTGGGGAATGGGGGTCGGGGAGAGAGGGAGATTGGGGAATGGGGGTCGGGGAGAGAGGGATTGGGGAATGGGAGTCGGGGAGAGAGGGATTGGGGAATGGGGGTCGGGGAGAGAGGGGGATTGGGGAATGGGGTCGGGGAGAGAGGGAGATTTGGGAGTGGGGTTCGGGGAGAGAGGAAAATTGGGGAATGGGGTGGGGGAGATTGGGGAATGGGGGTCGAGGAGAGAGGGAGATTGGGGAATGGGGCCGGGGAGAGAGGGAGATTGGGGAATGGGGGTCGGGGAGCGAGGGGGATAGGGAAATGGGGGTCTGGGAGAGAGGGAGATTGGGGATGGGGGTCGGGGAGAGAAGGAGATTGGGGAATGGGGTTCGGGGAGAGAGGGGGATTGGGGAATGGGGGTCGGGGAGAGAGGGGGAATGGGGGTCGGGGAGAGAGGGGGATTGGGGAATGGTGGTCGGGAAGAGAGGGGGATTGTGGAATGGGGGTCGGGGAGAGAGGGGGTTTGGGGAATGGGGGTCGGGGAGAGAGGGGGATTGGGGAATGGGGGTCGGGGAGAGAGGGGGATTGGGGAATGGGGGTCGGGGAGAGAGGGGGATTGGGGAATGGGGGTCGTGGAGAGAGGGGGATTGGGGAATGGGGGTCGGGGAGAGAGGGAGATTGGAGAATGGGGGTCAGGGAGAGAGCGAAATTGGGGGTTGGGGAGATTGGGGAATGGGGGTCGGGGAGAGAGGGATATTGGGGAATGGGGGTTGGGGAGAGAGGGAAATTGGGGTTTGGGGAGAGAGGGAGATTGGGGAATGGGGGTCGGGGAGAGAGGGAGATTGGGGAATGGGGGTCGGGGAGAGAGGGAGATTGGGGAATGGGGTTCGGGGAGAGAGGGAGATTGGAGAATGGGGGTCGGGGAGAGAGGGAGATTGGGGAATGGGGGTCGGGGAGAGAGGGAGATTGGGGAATGGGGGTCGGGGAGAGAGGGAGATTGGAGAATGAGGGTCGGGGAGAGAGGGAGATTGGGGAATGGGGGTCGGGGAGAGAGGGAGATTGGGGAATGGGGGTCGGGGAGAGAGGGAGATTGGAGAATGGGGGTCGGGGAGAGAGGGAGATTGGGGAATGGGGGTTGGGGAGAGAGGAAGATTGGAGAATGGGGGTTGGGGAGAGAGGGAAATTAGGAGATTAGGGGTTTGGGAGAGAGAGAGATTGGCGAATGGGAGTTGGGGAGAGAGGGAGATTGGGGAATGGGGGTCGGGGAGAGAGGGAGATTGGGGAATGGGGGTCGGGGAGAGAGGGAGATTGGGGAATGGGGGTCCAGGAGAGAGGGAGATTGGAGAATGGGGGTCGGGGAGGGAGGGAGATTGGGGAATGGGGGTCGGGGAGAGAGGGAGATTTGGGAATGGGGGTCGGGGAGAGAGGGAGATTGGAGAATGGGGGTCGGTGAGAGAGGGAGATTGGGGAATGTGGGTCGGGGAGAGAGGGAGATTGGGGAATGTGGGTCGGGGAGAGAGGGAGATTTGAGAATGTGGGTCGGGGAGAGAGGGAGATTGGGGAATGTGGGTCGGGGAGAGAGGGAGATTTGAGAATGTGGGTCGGGGAGAGAGGGAGATTGGAGAATGGGGGTCGGTGAGAGAGGGAGATTGGGGAATGTGGGTCGGGGAGAGAGGGAGATTGGGGAATGTGGGTCGGGGAGAGAGGGAGATTTGAGAATGTGGGTCGGGGAGAGAGGGAGATTGGGGAATGGGGGTCGGGGAGAGAGGGAGATTGGGGAATGGGGGTCGGGGAGAGAGTGAGATTGGAGACTGGGGGTCGGGGAGAGAGGGAGATTGGAGAATGGGGGTTGGGGAGAGAGGAAGATTGGAGAATGGGGGTTGGGGTGAGAGGGAAATTAGGAGATTATGGGTTTGGGAGAGAGGGAGATTGGGGAAAGAGGAAAGAGGCAGATTGGGGTTCGGGAGAGAGGGAAATTGGGAGATTGGGGTCGGGGAGAGAGGGAGATTGGGGTCGGGGAGAGAGGGAGATTGGGGTCGGGGAGAGAGGGAGATTGGGGTTTGGTGAGAGAGGGTGATTGGAGAATGGGGGTCGGGGAGAGAGGGAGCTTGGGGAATGGGGGTCGGGGAGAGAGGGAAATTGGGGAATGGGGGTCGGGGAGAGGGAGATTGGGGAATGGGGGTCGGGAGAGAGGGAGATTGGGGAATGGGGGTCGGGGAGAGAGGGAGCTTGGGGAATGGGGGTCGGGGAGAGAGGGAAATTGGGGAATGGGGGTCGGGGAGAGGGAGATTGGGGAATGGGGGTCGGGAGAGAGGGAGATTGGGGAATGGCGGTCGGGGACAGAGGAAAGAGGGAGATTGGGGTTGGGGAAAGAGAGAGAGATTGGGGAATGGGGGTCGGGGAGAGAGGGAGATTGGGGAATGGGGGTCGGGGAGAGAGGGAGATTGGGGAATGGGGGTCGGGGACAGAGGAAAGAGGGAGATTGGGGTTGGGGAAAGAGAGAGAGATTGGGGAACGGGGGTCGGGGAGAGAGAGAGATTGGGGAACGGTGGTCGGGGAGAGAGGGAGATTGGGGAACGGCGGTCGGGGAGAGAGGGAGATTGGGGAATGGGGGTCGGGGAGAGAGGGAGATTGGAGAATGGGGGTCGGGGAGAGAGGGAGATTGGGGAATGGGGGTCGGGGAGAGAGGGAGATTGAGGAATGGGGGTCGGGGAGAGAGGGAGATTGGAGAATGGGGGTCGGGGAGAGAGAGAGATTGGGGAATGGGGGTCGGGGAGAGAGGGAGATTGGGGAATGGGGGTCGGGGAGAGAGTGAGATTGGAGACTGGGGGTTGGGGAGAGAGGGAGATTGGAGAATGGGGGTTGGGGAGAGGGGGAAATTAGGAGATTAGGGGTTTGGGAGAGAGGGAAATTGGGAGATTGGGGTCGGGGAGATTGGGGTCGGGGAGAGAGGGAGATTGGGGTTTGGGGAGAGAGGGAGATTGGAGAATGGGGGTCGGGGAGAGAGGGAGATTGGAGAATGGGGGTCGGGGAGAGAGGGAGATTGGGGAATGGGGGTCGGGGACAGAGGAAAGAGGGAGATTGGGGTTGGGGAAAGAGAGACAGATTGGGGAACGGGGGTCGGGGAGAGAGGGTTATTGGGGAATGGGGGTCGGGGAGAGAGGGAGATTGGGGAACGGGGGTCGGGGAGAGAGGGAGATTGGGGAATGGGGGTCGGGGAGAGAGGGAGATTGGGGAATGGGGGTCGGGGAGAGAGGGAGATTGGGGAATGGGGGTCGGGGAGAGAGGGAGATTGGGGAATGGGGGTCGGGGACAGAGGAAAGAGGGAGATTGGGGTTGGGGAAAGAGAGACAGATTGGGGAACGGGGGTCGGGGAGAGAGGGATATTGGGGAATGGGGGTCGGGGAGAGAGGGAGATTGGGGAACGGGGGTCGGGGAGAGAGGGAGATTGGGGAATGGGGGTCGGGGAGAGAGGGAGATTGGGGAATGGGGGTCGGGGACAGAGGAAAGAGGGAGATTGGGGTTGGGGAAAGAGAGAGAGATTGGGGAATGGGGGTCGGGGAGATTGGGGAACGGGGGTCGGGGAGAGAGGGAGATTGGGGAACGGGGGTCGGGGAGAGAGGGAGATTGGGGTTGGGGAAAGAGAGAGAGATTGGGGAATGGGGGTCGGGGAGATTGGGGAACGGGGGTCGGGGAGAGAGGGAGATTGGGGAACGGGGGTCGGGGAGAGAGGGAGATTGGGGTTGGGGAAAGAGAGAGAGATTGGGGAACGGGGGTCGGGGAGAGAGAGAGATTGGGGAACGGGGGTCGGGGAGAGAGGGGGATTGGGGAATGGGGGTCGGGGAGAGAGGGGGAATGGGGGTCGGGGAGAGAAGGGGATTGGGGAATGGGGGTCGGGAAGAGAGGGGGATTGGGGAATGGGGGTCGGGGAGAGAGGGGGATTGGGGAATGGGGGTCGGGGAGAGAGGGGGATTGGGGAATGGGGGTCGGGGAGAGAGGGGGATTGGGGAATGGGGGTCGGGGAGAGAGGGGGATTGGGGAATGGGGGTCGGGGAGAGAGGCGGATTGGGGAATGGGGGTCGGGGAGAGAGGGGGATTGGGGAATGGGGGTCGGGGAGAGAGGGAGATTGGAGAATGGGGGTCAGGAGAGAGGGAAATTGGGGGTTGGGGAGATTGGGGAATGGGGGTCGGGGAGAGAGGGATATTGGGGAATGGGGGTTGGGGAGATTGGGGAATGGGGGTCGGGGTGAGAGGGAGATTGGGGAATGGGGGTCGGGGAGAGAGGGAGATTGGAGAATGAGGGTCGGGGAGAGAGGGAGATTGGGGAATGGGGGTCGGGGAGAGAGGGAGATTGGGGAATGGGGGTCGGGGAGAGAGGGAGATTGGAGAATGGGGGTCGGGGAGAGAGGGAGATTGGGGAATGGGGGTTGGGGAGAGAGGAAGATTGGAGAATGGGGGTTGGGGAGAGAGGGAAATTAGGAGATTAGGGGTTTGGGAGAGAGAGAGATTGGGGAATGGGAGTTGGGGAGAGAGGGCGATTGGGGAATGGGGTTGGGGAGAGGGGGAGAGAGGGAGATTGGGGAATGGGGGTCGGGGAGAGAGGGAGATTGGGGAATGGGGGTCCGGGAGAGAGGGAGATTGGAGAATGGGGGTCGGGGAGGGAGGGAGATTGGGGAATGGGGGTCGGGGAGAGAGGGAGATTGGGGAATGGGGGTCGGGGAGAGAGGGAGATTGGAGAATGGGGGTCGGTGAGAGAGGGAGATTGGGGAATGGGGGTCGAGGAGAGAGGGAGATTGGGGAATGTGGGTCGGGGAGAGAGGGAGATTTGAGAATGTGGGTCGGGGAGAGAGGGAGATTGGGGAATGGGGGTCGGGGAGAGAGGGAGATTTGGGAATGGGGGTCGGGCAGAGAGGGAGATTGGGGAATGGGGGTCGGGGAGAGAGTGAGATTGGAGACTGGGGGTCGGGGAGAGAGGGAGATTGGAGAATGGGGGTTGGGGAGAGAGGAAGATTGGAGAATGGGGGTTGGGGAGAGAGGGAAATTAGGAGATTATGGGTTTGGGAAAGAGGGAGATTGGGGAAAGAGGAAAGAGGGAGATTGGGGTTCGGGAGAGAGGGAAATTGGGAGATGGGGGTCGGGGAGAGAGGGAGATTGGGGTTTGGTGAGAGAGGGAGATTGGAGAATGGGGGTCGGGGAGAGAGGGAGCTTGGGGAATGGGGGTCGGGGAGAGAGGGAAATTGGGGAATGGGGGTCGGGGACAGGGAGATTGGGGAATGGGGGTCGGGGAGAGAGGGAGATTGGGGAATGGCGGTCGGGGACAGAGGAAAGAGGGAGATTGGGGTTGGGGAAAGAGAGAGAGATTGGGGAATGGGGGTCTGGGAGAGAGGGAGATTGGGGAATGGGGGTCGGGGAGAGAGGGAGATTGGGGAATGGGGGTCGGGGAGAGAGGGAGATTGGGGAATGGCGGTCGGGGACAGAGGAAAGAGGGAGATTGGGGTTGGGGAAAGAGAGAGAGATTGGAGAATGGGGGTCGGGGAGAGAGGGAGATTGGGGAATGGGGGTCGGGGAGAGAGGGAGATTGGGGAATGGGGGTCGGGGACAGAGGAAAGAGGGAGATTGGGGTTGGGGAAAGAGAGAGAGATTGGGGAACGGGGGTCGGGGAGAGAGGGAGATTGGGGAACGGGGGTCGGGGAGAGAGGGAGATTGGGGAACGGGGGTCGGGGAGAGAGGGAGATTGGGGAATGGGGGTCGGGGAGAGAGGGAGATTGGAGAATGGGGGTCGGGGAGAGAGGGAGATTGGGGAATGGGGGTCGGGGAGAGAGGGAGATTGGGGAATGGGGGTCGGGGAGAGAGGGAGATTGGAGAATGGGGGTCGGGGAGAGAGAGAGATTGGGGAATGGGGGTCGGGGAGAGAGGGAGATTGGGGAATGGGGGTCGGGGAGAGAGTGAGATTGGAGACTGGGGGTTGGGGAGAGAGGGAGATTGGAGAATGGGGGTTGGGGAGAGGGGGAAATTAGGAGATTAGGGGTTTGGGAGAGAGGGAAATTGGGAGATTGGGGTCGGGGAGAGAGGGAGATTGGAGAATGGGGGTCGGGGAGAGAGGGAGATTGGAGAATGGGGGTCGGGGAGAGAGGGAGATTGGGGAATGGGGGTCGGGGACAGAGGAAAGAGGGAGATTGGGGTTGGGGAAAGAGAGACAGATTGGGGAACGGGGGTCGGGGAGAGAGGGATATTGGGGAATGGGGGTCGGGGAGAGAGGGAGATTGGGGAACGGGGGTCGGGGAGAGAGGAAGATTGGGGAATGGGGGTCGGGGAGAGAGGGAGATTGGGGAATGGGGGTCGGGGACAGAGGAAAGAGGGAGATTGGGGTTGGGGGAAAGAGAGACAGATTGGGGAACGGGGGTCGGGGAGAGAGGGATATTGGGGAACGGGGGTCGGGGAGAGAGGGAGATTGGGGAACGGGGGTCGGGGAGAGAGGGAGATTGGGGAATGGGGGTCGGGGAGAGAGGGAGATTGGGGAATGGGGGTCGGGGACAGAGGAAAGAGGGAGATTGGGGTTGGGGAAAGAGAGAGAGAGATTGGAGAATGGGGGTCGGGGAGATTGGGGAACGGGGGTCGGGGAGAGAGGGAGATTGGGGAACGGGGGTCGGGGAGAGAGGGAGATTGGGGTTGGGGAAAGAGAGAGAGATTGGGGAACGGGGGTCGGGGAGAGAGGGAGATTGGGGAACGGGGGTCGGGGAGAGAGGGGGATTGGGGAATGGGGGTCGGGGAGAGAGGGGGAATGGGGGTCGGGGAGAGAAGGGGATTGGGGAATGGGGGTCGGGAAGAGAGGGGGATTGGGGAATGGGGGTCGGGGAGAGAGGGGGATTGAGGAATGGGGGTCGGGGAGAGAGGGGGATTGGGGAATGGGGGTCGGGGAGAGAGGGGGATTGGGGAATGGGGGTCGGGGAGAGGGGGGATTGGGGAATGGGGGTCGGGGAGAGAGGGGGATTGGGGAATGGGGGTCGGGGAGAGAGGGGGATTGGGGAATGGGGGTCGGGGAGAGAGGGAGATTGGAGAATGGGGGTCGGGGAGAGAGGGAGATTGGAGAATGAGGGTCGGGGAGAGAGGGAGATTGGGGAATGGGGGTCGGGGAGAGAGGGAGATTGGAGAATGAGGGTCGGGGAGAGAGGGAGATTGGGGAATGGGGGTCGGGGAGAGAGGGAGATTGGGGAATGGGGGTCGGGGAGAGAGGAAGATTGGAGAATGGGGGTTGGGGAGAGTGGGAGATTGGGGAATGGGGGTCCGGGAGAGAGGGAGATTGGAGAATGGGGGTCGGGGAGGGAGGGAGATTGGGGAATGGGGGTCGGGGAGAGAGGGAGATTGGGGAATGGGGGTCGGGGAGAGAGGGAGATTGGAGAATGGGGGTCGGTGAGAGAGGGAGATTGGGGAATGGGGGTCGGGGAGAGAGGGAGATTGGGGAATGTGGGTCGGGGAGAGAGGGAGATTTGAGAATGTGGGTCGGGGAGAGAGGGAGATTGGGGAATGGGGGTCGGGGAGAGAGGGAGATTGGAGAATGGGGGTCGGGCAGAGAGGGAGATTGGAGAATGGGGGTTGGGGAGAGAGGGAGATTGGGGAATGGGGGTCGGGGAGAGAGGGAAATTGGGGAATGGGGGTCGGGGACAGGGAGATTGGGGAATGGGGGTCGGGGAGAGAGGGAGATTGGGGAATGGCGGTCGGGGACAGAGGAAAGAGGGAGATTGGGGTTGGGGAAAGAGAGAGAGATTGTGGAATGGGGGTCGGGGAGAGAGGGAGATTGGGGAATGGGGGTCGGGGAGAGAGGGAGATTGGGGAATGGGGGTCGGGGACAGAGGAAAGAGGGAGATTGGGGTTGGGGAAAGAGAGAGAGATTGGGGAACGGGGGTCGGGGAGAGAGGGAGATTGGGGAACGGGGGTCGGGGAGAGAGGGAGATTGGGGAATGGGGGTCGGGGAAAGAGGGAGATTGGAGAATGGGGGTCGGGGAGAGAGGGAGATTGGGGAATGGGGGTCGGGGAGAGAGGGAGATTGAGGAATGGGGGTCGGGGAGAGAGGGAGATTGGAGAATGGGGGTCGGGGAGAGAGAGAGATTTGAGAATGTGGGTCAGGGAGAGAGTGAGATTGGAGACTGGGGGTTGGGGAGAGAGGGAGATTGGAGAATGGGGGTTGGGGAGAGGGGGAAATGAGGAGATTAGGGGTTTGGGAGAGAGGGAGATTGGGGAATGAGAGTTGAGGAAAGAGGGAGATTGGGTTTCGGGAGAGAGGGATATTGGGAGATTGGGGTCGGGGAGATTGGGGTCGGGGAGAGAGGGAGATTGGGGTTTGGGGAGAGAGGGAGATTGGAGAATGGGGGTCGGGGAGAGAGGGAGATTGGGGAATGGGGGTCGGGGAGAGAGGGAGATTGGGGAACGGGGGTCGGGGAGAGAGGGAGATTGGGGAATGGGGGTCGGGGACAGAGGAAAGAGGGAGATTGGGGTTGGGGAAAGAGAGACAGATTGGGGAACGGGGGTCGGGGAGAGAGGGATATTGGGGAATGGGGGTCGGGGAGAGAGGGAGATTGGGGAATGGGGGTCGGGGACAGAGGAAAGAGGGAGATTGGGGTTGGGGAAAGAGAGACAGATTGGGGAACGGGGGTCGGGGAGAGAGGGATATTGGGGAATGGGGGTCGGGGAGAGAGGGAGATTGGGGAACGGGGGTCGGGGAGAGAGGGAGATTGGGGAATGGGGGTCGGGGACAGAGGAAAGAGGGAGATTGGGGTTGGGGAAAGAGAGACAGATTGGGGAACGGGGGTCGGGGAGAGAGGGATATTGGGGAATGGGGGTCGGGGAGAGAGGGAGATTGGGGAACGGGGTCGGGGAGAGAGGGAGATTGGGGAATGGGGGTCGGGGAGAGAGGGAGATTGGGGAATGGGGGTCGGGGATAGAGGAAAGAGGGAGATTGGGGTTGGGGAAAGAGAGAGAGATTGGGGAATGGGGGTCGGGGAGATTGGGGAACGGGGGTCGGGGAGAGAGGGAGATTGGGGAACGGGGGTCGGGGAGAGAGGGAGATTGGGGTTGGGGAAAGAGAGAGAGATTGGGGAACGGGGGTCGGGGAGAGAGGGAGATTGGGGAACGGGGGTCGGGGAGAGAGGGAGATTGGGGAACGGGGGTCGGGGAGAGAGGGAGATTGGGGAATGGGGGTCGGGGAGAGAGGGAGATTGGGGAATGGTGGTTGGGGGAGAGAGAATGGGGATCAGAGATGTGGTCCGGGGGGAGAAAGGGAGAAAGACAGGTGAATTGCGTCCGATTCTCCTCTTCCCAACCCTTGGGTCCCCGCCCTCCGTCTCCCCTCGTCCCCGCCCTCCGTCTCCCTCCGTCTCCCCTCATCCCCGCCCTCCGTCTCCCCTCATCCCCGTGCTCCAAAGGAGGAGGTGGGTAGCCTTGATAATAAAGGATGACATAAGGACAGTGGTGAGAAAGGATCTTGGCTCAGAAGATCAGGAAGTAGAATCAGTATGGGTGGAAATAAGAAACAAGGGGCAGAAAACACTGGTGGGAGTAGTTTATGGACCCCTAATAGTAACTATACCGTTGACAGAGTATCACTCATGAATAATAGGAGCTTGTAACAAAGGTAATGCAATAATCGTGGGGGAATAGGTTATTTTAGATCTTGTATTATGCAATGAGATAGGGTTAATTAGTAATTTCACAGTAAAAGAACCTCTGGAGAACAGTGATCATAATTTGATAGAATTTCACATTGTGTTTGAAAGTACATAAGTCGGAAACTAAAGGCTTAAACTTAAATAAAGCCAATTTCATTGGTATGAGGGGCGAGTTGTCAAAGGTAGATTGGGAAATTAAATTAAAGCGTTTGACAGTTGAAAAGCAATGGCAAACATTTAAAGAAATATTTCAATATTCTCAACAAATATACATTCCATTGAGAAATAAAAACACCACGGGAAAAGTGATCCACCCGTGGCTAACTTAAGAAGTTAAGGAGAGTATTAGATTGGAAGAAGAGACCTGTAATGTTACCAAGAGTAATAAGCCTGGGAGAGTTTTAGAAACCAACAAAGGATGACTAAAAAGTTGATAAAAAGGGAGACAATAGAATATAAAAGTAAACTAGCAACAAATATAAAAACGGATTATAAGAGCTTCTACAAGTATGTAAAAAGGAAGAGAGTAGCAAAATTAAACGTTGGTCCCTTAGAGGCTAAGACCGGAGAAATTATAATAGGGAATCAGGAAATGGCAGATGCATTAAACAAATATTTTGTATCTGTCTTTACAGTAGAAGACACAAAAAACATATCAAAAATAGTGGGGAACCAAGGGGTAAATGAGAGTGAGGAACTTAAAACAATTTATATCACTACAGAAAAAGTACTGGACAAACTAATGGGACTAAAAGTTGATAAATCCCCTGGACCGGATGGCCTACATCCTAGGGTTCTAAAAGAGGTGACTGCAGAGATAGTGAATGCATTGGTTATGATCTTCCAAAATTCTCTAGATTGTGGAACGGTCCCAGCGGACTGGAAGGTGGCAAATGTTACCCCGCTATTCAAGAAGGGAGGGAGAGAAAATAGGGAACTACAGGCCAGTTAGCCTGACATCAGTCGTCAGGAAAATGCTGGAATCCATTATTAAGGAAATGGTAACAGGGCACTTAGAATGATTAGGCAGAGTCAACATGGTTTTATGAAAGGGAACTCGTGTTTGACAAATTTATTCGTTTTTTGAGGATGTAACTAGCAGGATAGATAAAGGGGCACCAGTGGATGTAGTATATTTGGATTTTCAAAAGGCATTCGATAAGGTGCCACATAAAAGGTTGTTACACAAGGTAAGGGCTCATGGGGTTGGGGTAATATATTAGCATGGATAGATGATTGGTTAAAGGACAGAAAACAGAGAATAGGAATAAACGAGTCATTTTCAGGTTGGCAGGCTGTCACTAGTGGGGTACCACAAGGATCAGTGCTGGGGCCTCAACTATTTACAATCTATGTTAATGACTGAGATGAAGGGACCGAGTGTAATGTATCCAAGTTTGCTGACTATACAAAGCTAGGTGGGAAAGTAAGCTTCAAGGAGGACACAGAGAGTCTGCAAAGGGATAGAGACAGATTAAGTGAGTGGGCAAGACGGTGGCAGATGGAGTATAATGGTGAAAATGTGAGGTTATACACCTTGGTTTGAAGAATAGAAAAACAGAATATTTTTTAAATGGTGAGAAACTTTTCAGAGAGACTTGGGTGTCCTCATATAAGAAACACAAAAAGTTAGTATGCAGGTACAGCAAGCAGTTAGGAAAGGAAATAGCATGTTGGCCTTTATTGCAAGGGGTTGGAGTACAAGAATAAGGAAGTCTTACTAGAGTTGTACAGGGCTTTGGTGAGACCTCACCTGGAGCACTGTGTACAGTTTTGGTCTCCTTACCTAAGAAAGGATATACTCGCCTTAGAAGCGGTGCAATGAAGGTTGATTCCTGGGATGAGAGGGTTGTCCTATGAGGAGAGGTTGAGTAGAATGGGCCTATACTCTCTGGAGTTTAGAAGAATGAGAGGTGATCTCATTGAAACATATAAGATTCTGAGGGGGCTTGATGGGGTAGATGCTGAGAGGCTGTTTCCTCTGGCTGGAGAGTCGAGAACTAGGGGGCATAGTCTCAGGATAAGTTTTCAGCCATTTAAGACTGAGATGAGGAGGAATTTCTTCACGCAGAGGGTTGTGAATCTTTGGAACTCTCTACCCCAGAGTGCTGTGGATGCTGAGTAATTGAGTATATTCAAGGCTGAGATGGATAGATTTCTGGACTCGAAGGGAATCAAGGGATATGGGGATCGGGCAGGAATGTGGAGTTGATTGAAGATCAGCCAATTTTAAACTTTAAATTTTTAAATTTCTGTCAGGCTTGAGCAGAGAGAAACAAGCAAGCTCTCCGACTGGAGAGCTGCTGTAGTTAGTTAAATTGGTTAGCTAGATTAAACTTATTCCTGAAACAGTAGCAGAGCAGGGTTGACTCATCTGAGTCACAAACAGTGGAAATACAGGGGCCTGTGAGTGCAACCGGCACTGAGTGCAGCAGGCACAGAGTGAGCAACTTGAGAGTTTGGTAAGCGGGGGAAGGAGGTGCTGCTTCGCCTTGCTATTCCTAACTTTTTCCGTAGAGCGGCGGCGGACCTGAGCAGCAGCAGACCGAGAGCGGGGATAAAAGCCGCAGCAGACCGAGAGCGGGGATGAAAGCAGCAGACCGAGAGCGGGGATGAAAGCAGTAGCAGACCGAGAGCGGGGATGAAAGCAGTAGCAGACCGAGAGCGGGGATGAAAGCAGCAGCAGACCGAGAGCGGGGATAAAAGCCGCGGCAGACCGAGAGCGGGGACGAAAGCCGCGGCAGACCGAGAGCGGGGACAAAAGCCGCGGCAGACCGAGAGCGGGGACAAAAGCCGCGGCAGACCGAGAGCGGGGACAAAAGCCGCGGCAGACCGAGAGCGGGGACAAAAGCCGCGGCAGACCGAGAGCGGGGATAAAAGCAGCAGACCGAGAGCGGGGATAAAAGCAGGGGCAGACCGAGAGCGGGGATAAAAGCAGGGGCAGACCGAGAGCGGGGATAAAAGCAGGGGCAGACCGAGAGCGGGGATAAAAGCAGCAGACCGAGAGCGGGGATAAAAGCCGCAGCAGACCGAGAGCGGGGATAAATGCAGCGGCAGACCGAGAGCGGGGATAAATGCAGCGGCAGACCGAGAGCGGGGATAAATGCAGCGGCAGACCGAGAGCGGGGATAAATGCAGCGGCAGACCGAGAGCGGGGATAAAAGCAGGGGCAGACCGAGAGCGGGGATAAAAGCAGCAGACCGAGAGCGGGGATAAAAGCAGGGGCAGACCGAGAGCGGGGATAAAAGCAGGGGCAGACCGAGAGCAGGGATAAAAGCAGGGGCAGACCGAGAGCGGGGATAAAAGCAGGGGCAGACCGAGAGCGGGGATAAAAGCAGCAGACCGAGAGCGGGGATAAAAGCCGCAGCAGACCGAGAGCGGGGATAAATGCAGCGGCAGACCGAGAGCGGGGATAAAAGCAGCGGCAGACCGAGAGCGGGGATAAAAGCAGCAGCAGACCGAGAGCGGGGATGAAAGCAGCAGCAGACCGAGAGCGGGGATAAAAGCAGGGGCAGACCGAGAGAGGGGATAAAAGCAGCGGCAGACCGAGAGCGGGGATAAAAGCCGCGGCAGACCGAGAGAGGGGATAAAAGCAGCGGCAGACCGAGAGCGGGGATAAAAGCAGCAGACCGAGAGCGGGGATAAAAGCCGCAGCAGACCGAGAGCGGGGATAAAAGCAGCAGACCGAGAGCGGGGATAAAAGCCGCGGCAGACCGAGAGCGGGGATAAAAGCCGCGGCAGACCGAGAGCGGGGATAAAAGCCGCAGCAGACCGAGAGCGGGGATAAAAGCAGCAGCAGACCGAGAGCGGGGATAAAAGCAGCAGACCGAGAGCGGGGATAAAAGCCGCAGCAGACCGAGAGCGGGGATAAAAGCAGCGGCAGACCGAGAGCGGGGATAAAAGCAGCGGCAGACCGAGAGCGGGGATAAAAGCAGCAGACCGAGAGCGGGGATAAAAGCAGCGGCAGACCGAGAGCGGGGATAAAAGCAGCGGCAGACCGAGAGCGGGGATAAAAGCAGCGGCAGACCGAGAGCGGGGATAAAAGCAGCAGACCGAGAGACGGGATAAAAGCCGCAGCAGACCGAGAGCGGGGATAAAAGCAGCAGACCGAGAGCGGGGATAAAAGCAGCAGCAGACCGAGAGCGGGGATAAAAGCAGCAGCAGACCGAGAGCGGGGATAAAAGCAGCAGCAGACCGAGAGCGGGGATAAAAGCAGCAGCAGACCGAGAGCGGGGATAAAAGCAGCAGCAGACCGAGAGCGGGGATAAAAGCAGCAGACCGAGAGCGGGGATAAAAGCAGCAGCAGACCGAGAGCGGGGATAAAAGCAGCAGACCGAGAGCGGGGACAAAGGCAGCAGCAGACCGAGAGCGGGGATAAAAGCGGCAGACCGAGAGCGGGGACAAAGGCAGCGGCAGACCGAGAGCGGGGATAAAAGCAGCGGCAGACCGAGAGCGGGGATAAAAGCAGCAGACCGAGAGCGGGGATAAAAGCAGCAGACCGAGAGCGGGGATAAAAGCAGCAGCAGACCGAGAGCGGGGATAAAAGCAGCAGACCGAGAGCGGGGATAAAAGCCGCAGCAGACCGAGAGCGGGGATAAAAGCAGCGGCAGACCGAGAGCGGGGATAAAAGCAGCGGCAGACCGAGAGCGGGGATAAAAGCAGCAGACCGAGAGCGGGGATAAAAGCAGCGGCAGACCGAGAGCGGGGATAAAAGCAGCGGCAGACCGAGAGCGGGGATAAAAGCAGCGGCAGACCGAGAGCGGGGATAAAAGCAGCAGACCGAGAGACGGGATAAAAGCCGCAGCAGACCGAGAGCGGGGATAAAAGCAGCAGACCGAGAGCGGGGATAAAAGCAGCAGCAGACCGAGAGCGGGGATAAAAGCAGCAGCAGACCGAGAGCGGGGATAAAAGCAGCAGCAGACCGAGAGCGGGGATAAAAGCAGCAGCAGACCGAGAGCGGGGATAAAAGCAGCAGCAGACCGAGAGCGGGGATAAAAGCAGCAGACCGAGAGCGGGGATAAAAGCAGCAGCAGACCGAGAGCGGGGATAAAAGCAGCAGACCGAGAGCGGGGACAAAGGCAGCAGCAGACCGAGAGCGGGGATAAAAGCGGCAGACCGAGAGCGGGGACAAAGGCAGCGGCAGACCGAGAGCGGGGATAAAAGCAGCGGCAGACCGAGAGCGGGGATAAAAGCAGCAGACCGAGAGCGGGGATAAAAGCAGCAGACCGAGAGTGGGGATAAAAGCAGCGGCAGACCGAGAGCGGGGATAAAAGCAGCGGCAGACCGAGAGCGGGGATAAAAGCAGCGGCAGACCGAGAGCGGGGATAAAAGCAGCGGCAGACCGAGAGCGGGGATAAAAGCAGCAGACCGAGAGCGGGGATAAAAGCAGCAGACCGAGAGCGGGGATAAAAGCAGCAGACCGAGAGCGGGGATAAAAGCAGCAGACCGAGAGCGGGGATAAAAGCAGCAGCAGACCGAGAGCGGGGATAAAAGCAGCAGACCGAGAGCGGGGATAAAAGCAGCAGACCGAGAGCGGGGATAAAAGCCGCAGCACACCTGCGACAAGAGAAAACTGCTGTGTGACGTCACAGGTGAGACAGGGAAGTGATTGGCAGTGACTGTGGGCTTAGTTTTAAGTTAACATATAGCATATAACGAAATTTTAAAAATTAAACTTAATTAATCTAATAAATTAAACGAGGTAAATAATTTGATTAACACTGCATTAATTAATTAAATAAATAAAATAATGGGAGAACAGGAGAAGTGTTGCTGCTGCAATATGTGGGAGCTTGTGGAAATTCTTGTCCAGGGCGACTACGTCTGCAGTAAGTGTCTGCGGCTCGAGGAACTTCGGCTCCAAGTTGAGGGGCTGGAGTCCGATCTGCGGACGTTGCAAGGCATCAGGGAGGGAGAAAGTTACCTGGACCTTTTGCTCCAGGAGGCAGCCACGCCCCTTAGATTAAATTCTTCAGAACTGACATGTGGTCAGGGACAGGAGGGTGTGACTGTGAGTGAGGCAGGTACGGGGATCCAGGAGGTAGAATTGCAGGAGCCTCAGTCCCTGCGCTTGTCCAATAGATTTGAGGTTCTTGCAACCTTTGTGGACAAGTGCGGGGACTGCGGGGAGGACGAGCAAACTGACCAGGCACCGTGGTACAGGAAGCCGTTCACGTCGGGGGAGTGAAAAGAAAGGTGGTTGTAGTGGACGAGAGTATAGTTAGGGGGATAGACACTGTTCTCTGCAGCCAGGAGCATGAGTCCTGAAGGCTATGTTGCCTACCTGGTGCCAGGGTTAAGGACATCTCCGGGCTGCTGAAGAACTTGGAGTGTGAGGGGGAGGATCCAGTTGTCGTGGTCCACATAGACATGGGTAGGACTGAGAAAAAGGTTCTGCTGAGAGAGATTGAGCAGCTAGGGACTAAATTAAAAAGCAGAACCACAAAGGTAATAATCGCTGGATTATTACCTGAGCCACGAGCAAATTTAGGGTAAAAAGGATCAGAGAGATGAACGTGTGGCTCAAAGGTTGGTGTGGGAGAAGTGGGTTTCGATTCGGGGGGCACTGGCACAGTACTGGGGAAAGAGAGAGCTGTTCCGTTGGGATGGACTACACCTGAACCATGCTGGGACAGAGTTCCAGCGAATCGAATAACTAGGGAGGTAGATAGGGCTTTAAACTAAATAAGCAGGGGGAGGGTCCCGGTGGAGAGAAATCTACAATGCTAAAGAGAAAAGACAAGGAAGCAGTGCAGGAAAGTGATTGGGGTAAGGGTAACCAGATCGTGTCAGGAAGGGACAGAACGTACAAACAAAAGAGTGCACTAACAAATAGGGTCCGGGTAAAAGAATCAAGTGAACCCCACGAGACTGAATGGGGCCCTGCTAGACCAGGGTGAACTGATCGGGTCGCTTGCATGGATCACCGTGCTCGAAGCTCCGGTGTCCACCAAGTACTTCCCTTGTACCGTTTCCACCCCCATCTTCACACAAGGTCTGCCCCGCTCATCGTACGTGAGCGGACACAGGTACTCAGGCTGGGCGCGCGCTTGTCAGGGTGATGGGCATACGGGAGTGGTCGGGATCACACTGCTCACGGCACTGTCTACCCTCCCTTTCACCTGCACAAAAACCGTGCGAAGGGCGGCTACCAGAACCTCAAATGGTTCCCTGGTCGCCCCCTTCGCTTCGTCGGCTCGTGGCTTTTGCACTGGAGGTTCCCCTCGGCCCGGCCCTATCTTCTGGGTGTCCCGTCTTCCCACACCCAAAACATGTCCCTGCCTTTTCTGCACTAGCCCCTTCCTGACGCCATTCCTTCTTGCTACTCCCTCTGGCCTTCATCTCATGCACTTTGCCCTTATTCGGTTTGACCTCCTCCTCTGAACCGGCTTTAAAGGCCAGGTTCATCTTACGGAGCACGCCAGCCTCTGTATTCGCGAGATCTTTGGAGTCAAACCAGGCTTCTGCCTTAGCCCTTATTCTTGGCAAACTGTTTGCCACGAGGGTCCTGAGCCAGTGATTCCTGGACTCCCCCAGCAACTGTAGCCTCTCCAGCACCCCACCCGTGGCCTTTCCGTATACAGGCCATAGCCAGTCTGCAAATGCCTGTGGTGCTTCGCCCACCAGCTGCAGCATTCTTTCCGCTCGAGAGAACAGACTACCCTGGGTATGGCCCATGGCTCTCAGGATCTCTTCCTTTAAATCTTCTGTGGTTCCTTGTCCCAGCTTAGTGGCTGCGGACAGGGCCTGGTACAACTTTCCGTCCAGGGTAAACAGTAACAGCTTGCGAGCCTCGCCCTCACTACACCCATTGATCCCCCCGACTTGCTCTACTTCCCTGAAGTGAACGGAGGGGTCCCCTTCCTTCTTGAGTTTGGGCACGCTCGCAACCATAGCCTGCAGTTGTGGGGTGGTGAATGGGACCATGTAATCGCTCTGCAGCGGGCCCTGTGCACCGTTTGGTGCGGGCGGACTGTACTTTTGCTGCCGCACAGGACACATCGGTCCCGGTAGCGCTTCTGACGCCGGTCGGGCCTCTCTATCCTCAGTCTCCAGTCCCTCGTCTTCCCAGTCCACCCAAGCTTCCCCCGGGGTAACTAAGCAAACCATCCCTCTGGCTTTGGACAGGGCCTGTTTTAAACTGTGGATCTTTTCCTCGCAGGGTCCGTGGTTTAAATCCTCGTACCCCATTCTTCTGGCCATCCTGTAGGCTATTTTGATGTCTTTCAGCTGACACTCTAACCCGTCAACCCGTTAAACGTGCATTTTCTTTCCTACAGCCTGCTCATTGAGTTTGTCCTCGGTGACCAGGCACTGCAGGTACTCCCTGGTGATACCGGAGGTTTCTTCTTGCGCACGTCTTTCCTGCCTTTCCTCACGCAATTCCTCTACCAACCTGTTACCCACTATCCCCCTTTCGTCTGACTTCTCTTCTGACTCCTTGAGCTCGGCCTGCAGCTTTCCAACCAGCTCCCTGAGCAGCTGGACCTGTTTCTGCTGGCACAGGAGCCAAATCGCCTTTTCTTTAGACCTTTTATGCTCCTTGCTCCCTGTCCACTCCACAGCACTATCCTGAGGACTGTCAGAACGCAACATCTCCAGCACCCACTGCTGAGATCCATTAACATTGTTAAATACGCAGGAGGAAATTCTGTCCCCCATTGCAGATCTCTTGTCCTCTAAACTTTCCATGATTCAGTTCACACAACCGTCATCCTGCCGTGGTCGCCAGACCTGTAAGTGGTTTGCCTTGGTGGTTCGAATCATCCCCTCCTTACACAGTTCTAGACAATGGGAATTACGGTGAACAGAATTGACTCACGGACAAGTTTTTTGGACTCAACCGTACAGTGTTTATTAAGGTTACACACACCGCCGTCTTCAATATGTAAAAAAAACGGTGGTGTAAGAAAATACAGTACACTACGTCACTCCCCAGAGTAGAGTATACGCTATACCCCACCCGCTGAACCTTCCCACTAAACCCCTATGGCTTGGTTGGGAACACACAACACCCCTTCACACAATACCAGTAGTCTTAAGGTTGTGGACTTGGACAATGCTCACCCCGATTGTCCCTTAACTTTCTCGCTGCTTCCCCTTGTAGAAAACGTGTCTCCTGATTCCGTACTGCTGCGCAGTATTCAAGTCTCAGTTTGAGGTTTGTCCAGACAGTTGAAGAGTGAGGCTCTGCTTCTCGTGGTGGTTTCTTCTCTCCTCCCCAGGCGGAGTGCTCGGTTCTTGTTGTGAAGGTGAGGACAAGGGAAGACAAGAGCAGGCGAGGAAACAAGAGAGCAAAAAGTCCCAAAACTGCCTCCTCTTGTACCCCACAAAGTTCCAAACTTCTTCGCGCCAAAAAAATGAAAGGTTCCTTTTCCTGCGGTGCTGTTGTTTGTGTAGTCAGTGATCTTCCAGTGATGTCCTTTTGCTTCCAACCAGTCTGGGATTTTGATGGTCCTCCTTTGTTTGGTTTCCTGCCCTTCGGGGTTACCTCATCGAGGCAATGGTGGTAATGGTTTCACTTCGCACCCGATCCTGGGTTAAGTGGTTTAACATTGATTAACAATGGTATCTCCATCTCCTGCCGATTACAATATGCATTGCCCTTCCTGGCTCATTGTGTTCCCAGAGAAACTCTGTCCACTCAGACATTTCCCTTAATTGGCTTAGGGGTCTGGTCGTAATCCCTTGTCCATTACACACACCTGGGCCACACCCACTTTTCAAACGGGTTGCTGTTTTTTTTCTGCAAAAAAACCTTAAAACACAAAAGTCCACAAAATGTCTGTTTGTAAATCCTTGGGGCCTGCGCCAATGCTTACAAGAGAGTGAGAAAGAGAGACACCATCTGCTCAGACGAGGAGGAACGCGATGGACACCTACAGACACTGAAAGACGCCCTCGTAAGAACGGGATATGATGCTCGACTCATCGATCAACAGTTCCGACGGGCCACAGCGAAAAATCGCATCGACCTCCTCAGAAGACTAACACGGGACGCAACCAACAGAGTACCCTTCGTCATCCAGTACTTCCCCGGAGCGGAGAAACTACGCCATGTTCTCCGCAGCCTTCAAACATGTCATCGATGACTACGACCACCTCGCTAAGGCCATCTCCACACTTCCACTACTCGCCTTCAAACAGCCACCCAACCTCAAACAGACCATCGTTCGCAGCAAATTACCCAACTTTCAGGAGAACAACGTCCATGACACCACATAACCCTGCCATGGTAACCTCTGCAAGACATGCCAGATCATAGACACGGATACCACCATCACACGAGAGGACACCACCCACCAGGTGCATGGTTCATACTCCTGTGACTTGGCCAACGTTGTCTACCTCATACGTTGCAGGAAAGGATGCCTCGGAGCATGGTACATTGGCGTGACCATGCAGACACTGCGACAACGGATGAACGGACACCGCGCAACAATCGCCAGACAGGAGGGTTCCTTCCCAGTCGGGGAACACTTCAGCAGTCAAGGACATTCAGCCACCGATCTTCGGGTAAGCGTTCTCCAAGGCGGCCTTCGAGACACACGACAACGCAAAATCGTCGAGCAGAAATTGATCGCCAAGTTCCGCACCCATGAGGACAGCCTCAACCGGGATCTTGGGTTCATGTCACGCTACACATAACCCCACCAGCGAAAAAAGTTATCTGTTTTTAACACAACGGGTCATTCTCTGTCTTTCTCTTCCTTTCGGATGTTTCTCTCTCTCTCTCTCTCTCTGTCTTTTGTTCTGGCCGTTTGTATATTCGGTGGTCCTGTATATAATGTCTCTCTGTCTGAACACTTTGATTGCCTTGACAACGGGCAGTTGGAAAGATTATCTGTAATCACCAGGCATTGTTCTCTGACTATAAATGCGGTAACGTTCAAGGAATCCCACACTTCACCTGACGAAGGAGAAAGCCTCCGAAAGCTTGAGATTTTCAAATCAAACAGTTGGACTATAACCTGGTGTTGTAAGATTCCTATCACTGGAGAGAGAGAGAGAGAGAGGGAGGACAGAGAGAGAGAGAGAGAGAGACACCATTCAGTCAGTGACTGAAGATCAGTGGCGAGAAAGAAAGAGGCAATTAGAGGGAGAGAGAGAGACTATCCAGGCAGCGAATGAACATCACTGGAGAGGGAGAGAGAGTGAGAGAGAGCATCCAGTCAATGATTGAACATCAGTGGAGAGAGAGAGAAAGAGATGGAGGGAGGAGTGAGAGAGAGAGACAACATCCAGTCAGTGACTGAACACCACTGGAGAGAGAGACACCTGAGGAAGATGGGAATCTGATAAAGAAGAAAGCAATGAAGCTCAGAGCTCCACGGCAGTACTATATCTGGGAGGCCATTCCCCATGTGTGAACTGGACAGTGTCAGTAGACACTGACCGTGGGAGTATGATAACGGAACGTGTTCCATACTTACCTGGTGTATACACACGCACTATCTCACGAGGAGGGGACCATGATGAGTAGGAGCATTGTCTGAGTTTTCCTCCCCTCCTCCAGTTAAGGTCTGCTCACTCTGCACAGAGATTGCATCGGGGCCTTCCTGGCCTGAATGGCTCATCCACTCACTAAGCCATTGAGGGACCCGTGACTCTTGAGCGGGGGAAACTATGGCCGACTCCCCTCCCCATCCAGCAGCACTGAGAGCTGTGCCACCCCTACAGCTGCCTCTCTGAGGTCAGCTAACTCAGCACAGAGCTGCGTTCCCAGCTCAAGCAGTTCACGCAGTAAGCAGTTGATGCACACAGCCCAGGCAGGTTCAAGGTTCATTCGCTCACTTCAGCCAGGACAGCATATTTGCCATTCCCTCCCGCCCCCACCCCCACCCCCACCGAAGAACACCGTCCATGGTTTCTGCTCTGCAGTGCTACAAACTACAGCCGTGTTTGATAAAACCTGCACTCCAGATTGTGAATACTGCTACGGTTCACGGACAAATTAACCTTTGCCTGTGCAACTGTAATACAGCAAGGACTTCAAGCTTTCAGGAGCGTAAACAACAACTTGTATTTATATAGCCTTTCAACATAATAAAATGCCCAAGCTGCTTCACAGGAGCGTTATCAAACTACATAAGGCGATATTAGGACTTGACCAAAAACTTGGTTAAAGACATAAGGGGAAAATTTTGATAAGGGCCATTTTGGGGCGGGGGTAGCGTGATGCACTAGTACCCCGCGCCCGACGGACCCTACACAGGCAGCATGTGAATTTCGTGCTGCCTGCTACTTACCATGATATCTCCGTGCAGCCAGCGCTACCGGCGCTGCTGAGAGGCTGAATGGAGAATGAGGAAGTTGCAAATGGGGTGTGCACAGCGCACGTCATCAGCAGCCTGCACCTCTTAAAGGTGCAGATGCACATTTCAAATGACAGGTACACAGCTTACTCGGAGAAGGGAAAATGGCCAAGAGGATAGCAGGACCGTCGTGAGAGAGGGCTCCACGCTTCTCCGATGATGCACTGGAGGTCCTGGTGGAAGGGTGGACGAAAGGAGGGCCAACAGGGTGGCAGGAGACCCTCCAGACTGCAGCTCCCCAGGCATTGGCAGTCTGAGGTGCAGGAAGTCAACCCCAGGAGCATTGCACCACACTCGTGGGTTCAGGTGTCGAAAGAAGTTCAATGATTTGACAAGGTGAGTGAATGCAAGTGTCAAGTGGCACATCCTACCAAATGCTCCACTGCTCCTCGCATCACACTCCCCGTCACCCACCCACCAACAAACTCTGCCCATCCATATGCAATGCTGCACTCGGCATGCTGCATCTCACCCGCACTTGCAGGCCACACAACCACCACTCACAAGTCACACAAACTGGCAGCTATTCTACCATGACAGGCACATCACCCACACACCTTGCAGGACACTCACTGACACACTGTCCTCTGTCTTGCAGCAGAAGGTGGCGTATAACAGCCAGCAACAGGAGGGACCTGAGGGTGGATGGGCATGTTTACACGTCCTCACCCCCCTAGAGGAGACAGTGCTTATGATCATTGGGCGGGCCATCGCTGCAGCCATCACAACATGCCACGCTCGAGATCCCGATGAAGGGGGTCTCTGCATATCTGATGCTCCCTCTCCTTTTCCACATCTCCCTCATCCTATAACCTTTTCTGACTCATGTGCTGCACATGCTGTCAGCACACAGGTCTGAATTGCTCCTCTCCCCACTCCACAACTCAACGTGTTTCCCTTTGTCATTGCAGGTACCCAAGAACACGTGGCAGCACCGTCCAAGGAGGAAGAGGACACTGAAGCCACACCGTCACTCAATCTGACACTTGCTTCCACCAGCTCGGAGAGTGACACTGCGCGTCCTTTAGAGGTTAGGTTAGAGGAGGGAGCTGCATGTGGTGGGACACCGAGCACAAGTGCGCAGGAGCTGGGGCGGGGGGAATGGATACCACAGATGCCAGCATGCCAGAGGGCGTGGTCGCTCACTAGTTCTGCTGCAGAGGACTCAGATGAGGACTTCGATGGGCCAGGCTACAGAAGACGGCTGATGGGCATACACCACCAAATGCTTGGGGCACTGGAAAGCCTGCCAGAAAGCCTGGGCACAATGAGAAGGGGCATGGAGGAGTCCAGTTCCAACTTGGCGCAGGGCTTTGCGCAGAGCTTGGAGCCCATCCTTTCCAACATGGAATGGGTGGTCACCTCCATCAGCGCACCTGTGGAACCCACCATGATGCAGCGTCTGATAACTGATGTCACAGCTTCCATTGCAGCACAAACATCTGCCGTCCAAGGTCTGACTGCTGCATTTGGAGCTCAGACTGCTGCCTTGGAAGCTCAGACTGCTGCTATCGTGGGTCTGGGGACCACTGTGGAACGGGGCTTCCAGGGCGTCACAGCACTCCAGCAATCCGTTCTCCAGCTGATCACCAGGATTGCTGAGGTGCCGACACGGGAGAGTGGCAGTGGCGCCACGGCAGTCGGACCTGCTGTCCTCTCTCAGGGCGACAGCCTTCCTGCTCCCACCCCTGCCACTCTGCCAGCGCCCCTGTTGTTGCCTGTCGGCCAGCCAGGCCAGACTGCTGCAGTCCATTCTGCAATGGTGCAGTCTGAAGCCAGACCCTCCCGACCCAGAGCTGCTCGAGGTCGTCCTCCAAGGCCATCTGCACACTCCTCCATTGAAGGCCAGCAGCCTCCCACCAGCCATGCTCCAACCACAGGGGAAGCAGCTCATAGGAGCACTAGGATAGGTAAAGGCACACGAACAAAAGTCACTAAGGGAATGCACAAGGGCGAATAATTCTGTTATGTTTGCATAATTTCATTTATTCAATGTTAAATGAGACTTTGATTTTGCATTTGGTTGTGGTTTTTATTTATGCAATGACTCGATTCGATGCATGTGGTCACACACCAGCTGCATGTTGAGGGAGTGGAAGCCCTTTCAGTTGATGAAGACAGCCGAGTTGATGTGCGGGGCACACAGGGCAATATGCATGTAGTCAATGGCACCCTGCACCATGGGGAAGCCAGCAACGTGGGCAAACCCCTGTGTTCGCTCTTTCTGCTTGTTTTTATGGAGAGGGAAGGTGATGAACCTGTTCCTCATCTGGTACAGTGCATCTGTGACCTCCCTTATGCATCAGTGCACTGCATACTGCGAGATGTTGTATGTGTCGCCAGCAGAGACCTGAAATGAGCCTGAGCCGTAGGAATTCAGCACCATGGTCACCTTCACAGCCACAGTCAATGCTGTCCTTGCCCTGCTCTGAGGCTGCAGTTGTGGCTGCACCAGTTGACAGATCTCGGTCACGGCTTCTTTGGTGAACCTCAGGCATCAGATGCAATCCTCCTCGGTCTTGTTGAGGTAAGAGAATTGGTCCCGATATGCCCTCATTGGGTAGCGCCAACTGCTCAGTGCCCTGTGCCTCCTCGCAGCTTGACCTACTATGTGTGGTCTCTCTGCATGCTCCCAGTTATGCTCAATGCCCAGCGGGTGCCCTAGCAGACTGCCCACGGTTGGCAGGAATGTTGTTCAACCATGGTTGTAACTTTCTGACCCGTAAGGCAGCACCTGCCAAAGCGATCGCAAAAGTAGTCTAGGAACTCTCAGTAAGAATAGAGAGCTTCAAAAAACACTTCCTACTCCTCCAGCAACCAGAAGCAATAATCCAGCAACTAACCTGCATGGCCCTTCAAATAGCGCTGGTGGGGGGGGCTCCTTCAGGCACTGTAAGACACGTTCAGATGGTCGGGGTTAAGACTGTGCGTTGCATTGAGTTGAGTGTTAAGGTCCAAAATGGTGTCTATCACTTTAAATCAGTGTTGCACACTGATTGCACGCATTTTCTCCCCACTTTACATGCTTCCAGTGTTTGGTATTTGCGCATGAGCTAACTCCTATACCAAGATGGCATCTGGCGCATCACAGGCTGGAAACGTGCGTACACATCCAAGACGCCATCTCGGATGTCAGAGAGGCCATGTAGCGCTGAATAAAAAGGCGCTACATGGCTCAATTTAGCGCCCATAGGTTTTAAGGAGCATCTTAAAAGGAGGCGAGGTAGAGAGGTTTAGGGAGGGATTTCCAGAGCTTCGGGCCTAGGCAGCTGAAGGCACTGCCACCAGTGGTGGAACGATGAAAATCAGGGATGGGCAAGAGGGCAGAATTGGAGCCCAGAAATCTCTGAGGGTTGTAGGACTGGAGGAGGTTACAGAGATAAGGAGGGGTGAGGCCATGGAGGGATTTGAAAAGAGGAGAATTTTAAAATTGAAGCATTGTCAGACTGGGATCCAATGTAGGTCAGCAAGCACAGGGGTGGATGGGTAAATGGGACTTAGTGCGAGTTAGGATAAGGACAGCAGTTTTGGATGAGCTCAAGTTTATGGAGAGTGAAAGATGGGAGGTGGGCCAGGAGAGCACTGGAATAGTCAAGTCTAGAGGTAACAAAAGGATTTCAGATGAGCTGAGACAGGTGATGTTACGTAGGTGGAATTAGGCGGTCTTGGTGATGGGGTGGAGATGGGGTCAGAAGCTCATCTCAGGGTCAAACAGAAGGCCAAGATTTCAAACAGTCTGGTTCAGCCTAAGAAAGTGGCCAGGGAGAGGGATGGAGTCGGTGGGCTAGGGAACAGAGTTTGTGACAGAAACCGAAGACAATGGCTTTGGTCTTCCCAATATTTAATTAGGAGGAAATTTCTGCTCATCCAGTACTGGATGTCAGACACGTGGTGTGATAAATCAGCGAATGGGGAGTTCGAGAGAGGTGGTGGTGAGGTAGAGCTGGGTGTCATTAGCGTAGATGTGGATCCCAATGTGTTTTTGGATGATGTCGCTGAGCGGCAGCTTGTTGATGTGAAATTTAAGGTGGGGCGGGGGCAAGGATAGATCCTTGGGGGACCCCAGAGGTAATGGTGTGGGAGCGGGAAGAGAAGCCATTGCAGGAGATTCTTTGGCTATGACTGATTAAATAAGGATGGAATAAGGCGAGGGCAGTCCCATCCAGTTGGACGACTGAGAAGCATTGGAATCATAAAAAAATTTATGGCACAGGAGGCCATTAGGCCCATTGTGTCCGCACCGACGGAAAATGAGCCTAATCCCACTTTCCGCTGGAGGAGGATGGTGTGGTCGACCGTATCAAAGGCTGCAGACGGATCGAGCAGGATGAGAAGGGATAGTTTACCACAGTCACTGTCACATAGGATGTCATTTGTGACTTTGATAAGGGCCATTTCAGTAATGTGGCAGGGGCGGAAACCTGATTGGAGGGATTCAAACATGGAGTTGCCAGAAAGATGGGCACAGATTTGGGAGAGGAAAGGGAGGTTGGAGATGGGGCGGTAGTTTATAAAGACTGAGAGGTCGAAGGTGGGCTTTTTGTCACTGTGTAACTCTTGTACAGTCGATGTAACTGTATCACTATCATACAGTCAGTATCATTCTCGTAGTCAATGTAACTGTCACTATCGTAGTGAGTATTGCTATTATACAATGTAACCGTGTCACTATTATACGGTGATACTGTACAATAACTGTCACTAGTGTAGTTGATGTACTTGTCACTATTGTACAGTCAGTATCACTCTCGTAGTCGGTGTCACTATAACTAATGTACAGTTGGTGTCACTATGTAACTTGTAGTCGGCATCATGAGTTAGTGACACCGACTGGACCAAACCTATTGCCCTTACCAGAGTAGACAGCCCGTGAACGAGACGGTGAGCAGTCCGGGGGTAAATGTAAATAAAGACGAGGAACTCCCGCCACCACTGAGAAATCAGTGGAGGTTTTTTTTAAAACAAATCATTTTTTTTCAACTCACAACAATCCATGAACGGTTAACCTTCGCTGCTTGTTACAACAGTCAGTTACAGTCTCAAAGTTAGAAACAGCCCTTCCTGGACAGCAAGTACTTTTAATCAGCGAAAGAAACATATTTCAAACAAATAGAAATGTGCTTTTTTGACCTTTTGTAAAGCGAGGTGTTTAACCCTTGGAGTACTCCACCACCCTTTCAAGCAGCTTTAAGGACACAAAGGCGCCGACACCAAGCCACAACCGGACAACCACCTCTGGTGCATTTGGCCACTCATTTTTGTTGAGATTTTTAAAAATCCCACGCTGAACATTTATTTTATTCTCTCCCTCGCCCCTCCCTTGAAGTTAAATCCATACTAGGGTTTAACAGGCACCGACAGCACTCAGGTACTGAAATGGTCATTCCTTTCTGCGTGAGTTCTGGCAGATCAATCGACTGTGGAGGGCATCACAGGCGAGCCCAACACTGTCTTCCAGTAAGAGGTCGCTGGATCGCATTCAGGAAACATACGACTGGCCGACTTTCCCTTACTGGCCAAAGGCACTGGGGCCCGCTGTAGCAGCCCTGGCCGCCACTGCTCCAGACCGAGTTATTCTACTCATGGAGCCCTCCCACCTGTTAGACACCTGCAACAGGGTGGGGCTGGAAACCCTGCTCCTCAGCCATCTGGTAGGTGGGTTTGTATGGGGGAGGGGGTGATGTATCTGTAATCAAGGTCGTGCTACACCAAGGCACAACACAATAAGGAGTCAGCACGCAAATGAAACAGGCAGGATTGGGACTTGCCCGGCCCAGGACCCACATTATGTCAAGAGTTTCTACAGCAGAGACCCCTCCGAACCAGGTATCAGGCCAGCACCGAATGGGACATTAAGGCTTTTATTCTCTCCAGTAGATTTGGTTCCGTTCAGTGATGCATTCTCCCCCCAGTAACCAGGTCGCCATTGGTGCACTGGAGGTTTCAGAGGGCCCTTGAACATCATGGCGAGACTCTGCAGAGTTTGATGGGAGCTGTGCAAACTCAGCATGCCTCGAAAACACAAGCTGTTGATGGGGCAATCTGTGAATATCAGATCAAAGGCACACACACAGAGCACCAAGGTCAGTGGCAACTTGGTTCAAATTAACATATTGAGAATATGGTCCCCTTTTGGTAAAGATTGAGGGATAGGAGCTCACACAGGGCCCAAGTCATTTAAATCTGGTTCAAACTGAAAGCTCCATCAGTGTACAAGTGGGACTGGAGACTGGTCACGGTGACACAATGATCAAAGGGAGGATTCGGAGACTGGTTAACACCAAGTGATTTTTGAAGATTGAGACTGGCACTCCCAACACAGGCATCAACGCCAACCACTCTAAGGGGCTTTAAAGTTTATCGTTTTTTTTCCTGAAGGGAATCAACTTCTTGTTGGTGTGTTAATGCATCGTGTGGGGCAGCACACGGCCAGTTCACTGCCAGCTTCAATTAGGCTGCATAGGCCCATGAGGCAAACCCCACCAGATTTCCAGTAACCTCCACTGGAGAATGCATGTGTGGACATCGGGTGAAGAGGGGCAGGGAACGGGCTCTGTGGGCGAATAGTCCATCGACGCGCACATGGGCGTTTGTACTCCACACCCTCGAGGATAGGAGACAAGGAATGAAAGTTAAGCGAAAGAATCCAGACGGAAGCGGTGAGATTGGACGCGACTCGCAGTATGTGGGAGTGGGACACGCATGGAGCAAAGAGCGGGATTGTGGCAACTTTATCAGAGGAACAGAGCACAGCTCAAACCTGCGACATCACCTCCCCTCGAGCTGAGTGATATCACCTCCCCTTGAGCTGAGCGACATCACTGCCCCTCGAGCCGAGTGATATCACCTCCCCTTGAGCTGAGCGACATCACCGCCCCTCGAGCCGAGTGATATCACCTCCCCTTGAGCTGAGCGACATCACCGCCCCTCGAGCCGAGTGATATCATCTCCCCTTGAGCTGAGCGACATCACCGCCCCTCGAGCCGAGTGATATCACCTCCCCTTGAGCTGAGCGACATCACCGCCCCTCGAGCCGAGTGATATCACCTCCCCTTGAGCTGAGCGACATCACTGCCCCTCGAGCCGAGTGATATCATCTCCCCTTGAGCTGAGCGACATCACTGCCCCTCGAGCCGAGTGATATCATCTCCCCTTGAGCTGAGTGACATCACTGCCCCTCGAGCCGAGTGACATCACTGCGAGCAACATCACCGCCCCTCGAGCCGAGTGATATCATCTCCCCTTGAGCTGAGTGACATCACTGCCCCTCGAGCCGAGTGATATCACCGCCCCTCGAGCCGAGTGACATCACTGCCCCTCGAGCCGAGTGACATCACTGCGAGCAACATCACCGCCCCTCGAGCCGAGTGACATCACTGCGAGCAACATCACCGCCCCTCGAGCCGAGTGATATCATCTCCCTTTGAGCTGAGCGACATCACTGCCCCTCGAGCCGAGTGATATCACCGCCCCTCGAGCCGAGTGACATCACTGCCCCTCGAGCCGAGTGACATCACTGCGAGCAACATCACCGCCCCTCGAGCCGAGTGACATCACTGCGAGCAACATCACCGCCCCTCGAGCCGAGTGACATCATCTCCCCTCGAGCTGAGTGACATCACCGCAAGCGACATCACCGTCCCTCAAACCAAGTGACATCACTGCGAGCGACATCACCGCCCCTTGAGCCGAGTGACATCACGACGAGTGATATCACCTCTCCTTGCCCCTCGAGCCGAGTGATATCACCTCCCCTCGAGCCTCCAGGCAATGTTTTAGGCAACTGTGAGGTAAATTCAGTTCTTGAGGTATGGGATTATTCCTGGTCATGCACTCAACCTGGCACTGACACCACAAACAAGGGAAGGCTGTGACCGGAACTGGGGGCGGGGGGGGGGGGGGGAAAGAGTACACAAGGAGAAAGCATGGCACCTGGCACAAACCTGGTCATCCCGTCCACGGAGCGGGATTTCTGATTTACTGTCACCTTAAACTCCCGCCACAACCAATTAATAAGCCAGGATTGGTAGAACACCCCCCGACACAGACCATGCCTCCGAGAATTAAGATCTTCTGGTAAAATGGGTACAAAACTGGCTGGTCAAGCCCACGGTCCGACTGGACAGCACGGGTGGAGAATTGGCCAATGCAGAGATTCACACTGTCCTTTCTCTCCGTAACCCTTTCGAGCTCCTTGCCTGCGGTTTCATTTATAGTTTGCCTTTGGAATGAAACCAGAATGGTTTTCCTCTTGTTCCAATCTTCCTCCAGTACTCAAAAGGTTAAGCCAGAGGAATTCTGGACTCAAAAGCTTTAATGATCCCAACTCTCTGTACAACCCGGCCCACCATTATCATCGCCCCCCCACAACCCATTCCTATGTGGTTTGGACACTGGACATGTAGAGGTGGGGAGTTAAGTATATCCCCTGGGAATAGGACAGATACTGGACCATCAAATATAACCTTACCATGGCCCAAAGTGTCCACATTCAAAGCCAGACTCTCCTCCGCCCCTGAACGCTCTAACTCTGGCCAGGGGTATAAGTCCCACGGGCACCAACCTACCTCGTTCAAGATGCCAGCAGGCTATTTGACAACGGGGAACATCACAGCTGAGCCTGATCCGGTCCCCACTTGGTGTCTACACTGGTATTTACAGTGGAGGTCAGTGAACTACACAGGAGCGGGAAACACCCAACACCTCTGGAGTGGAGGGGACAACAGGTGCAGGTAGTAAGGCCCTGCCCGAGACCAGCCAACTCAACATAGACAGATCTTCAATAAGAAACCGCCACAACAGGACAACCTGAAGTTTGTCCCTCTGTCAAAAGGCTTCTCCAAAACAGATTCAGGCGAATTCTCCAGCACCGAGTGTTGGTCCGACCTAATGGATTACAGCTCTTTGTAGCTCTCTGTGTAGGGCGTCCCCGCCCAGGGAAGTTTAACCCAGAGTCACCCTGTACTGGGGAAAGGGGCAGAATTTAACCCAGAGTCACCCAGTACTGGGGGAAAAGGGCAGAGTTTAACCCAGAGTCACCCAGTATTGGAGGAAAGGGGCAGAGTTTAACCCAGAGTCACCCAGTATTGGAGGAAAGGGGCAGAGTTTAACCCAGAGTCACCCAGTACTGGGGAAAGGGGAAGAGTTTAACCCAGAGTCACCCAGTACTGGGGGAAAGGGGCAGAGTTTAACCCAGAGTCACCCAGTACTGGGGAAAGGGGCAGAGTTTAACCCACTCACCCAGTACTGGGGAAAGGGGAAGAGTTTAACCCAGAGTCACCCAGTACTGGGGGAAAGGGGCAGAGTTTAACCCAGAGTCACCCAGTACTGGGGGAAAGGGGCAGAGTTTAACCCAGAGTCACCCAGTACTGGGGGAAAGGGGTAGAGTTTAACCCAGAGTCACCCAGTACTGGGGAAAGGGGCAGAGTTTAACCCACTCACCCAGTACTGGGGGAAAGGGGTAGAGTTTAACCCAGAGTCACCCAGTACTGGGGAAAGGGGCAGAGTTTAACCCAGAGTCACCCAGTACTGGGGAATGGGGCAGAGTTTAACCCAGAGTCACCCAGTACTGGGGAATGGGGCAGAGTTTAACCCACTCACCCAGTACTGGGGGAAAGGGGCAGAGTTCAACCCAGAGTCACCCAGTACTGGGGAAAGGGGCAGAGTTTAACCCAGAGTCACCCAGTACTGGGGAAAGGGGCAGAGTTTAACCCAGAGTCAACCAGTACTGGGGAAAAGGGGCAGAGTTTAACCCAGAGTCACCCAGTACAGGGGAAAGGGGCAGAGTTTAACCCAGAGTCACCCAGTACTGGGGAAAGGGGCAGAGTTTAACCCAGAGTCACCCAGTACTGGGGAAAAGGGGCAGAGTTTAACCCAGAGTCACCCAGTACTGGGGAAAGGGGCAGAGTTTAACCCAGAGTCACCCAGTACTGGGGAAAGGGGCAGAGTTTAACCCAGAGTCACCCAGTACTGGGGAAAGGGGCAGAGTTTAACCCAGAGTCACCCAGTACTGGGGAAAGGGGTAGAGTTTAACCCAGAGTCACCCAGTACTGGGGGAAAGGGGCAGAGTTTAACCCAGAGTCACCCAGTACTGGGGAATGGGGCAGAGTTTAACCCAGAGTCACCCAGTACCGGGGAAAAGGGGCAGAGTTTAACCCAGAGTCACCCAGTATTGGAGGAAAGGGGCAGAGTTTAACCCACTCACCCAGTACTGGGGGAAAGGGCAGAGTTTAACCCAGAGTCACCCAGTACTGGAGAAAGGGGCAGAGTTTAACCCACAGTTACCCAGTACTGGGGGAAAGGGGCAGAGTTTAACCCAGAGTCACCCAGTACTGGGGAATGGGACAGAGTTTAACCCAGAGTCACCCAGTACTGGGGAAAGGGGCAGAGTTTAACCCAGAGTCACCCAGTACTGGGGGAAGGGGCAGAGTTTAACCCAGAGTCACCCAGTACTGGGGAATGGGGCACAGTTTAACCCAGAGTCACCCAGTACTGGGGGAAAGGGGCAGAGTTTAACCCACAGTCACCCAGTACTGGGGAAAGGGGCACAGTTTAACCCACAGTCACCCAGTACTGGGGGAAAGGGGCACAGTTTAACCCAGAGTCACCACCTGCTCTACAGTCTGTTCCCACAGGATGCTTTCTCTCTCTCTCGCTCGCTGTCTCCCCCCCTCCCCATTCCCGCAAACCCGGACCAATCTTCCGACTGGGACCTGTTCCGACCACCACACCCTGCCTGTTCTCCTGACCTGTGTCGCCCCACACCGTACATAGCGTGTAACGTGGTGCAGCGCACACACAGAGATAAGAGAGACACGAGAACAATAAACCTTCCTCTGCCACCACCAGCTCACTTGCGGCTCCGAAGGCGCTTGGCGCGGGTGGGTGAGTCCGAGGCAGTGCCCTCGGGCGACGCCTTCTTCCGTTTATTCTGCCCACTGGTGGCTTGCCCCCCTCCCTCACCGGTCCCCGTCTCGATGACACGCTCCAGCAGCTCCTGTAGGTCCTTGATCTTCTGTTCGTTCTGCTGGTGCTTGAGGGTGTGCTCGCCCAGTTTGCGGTCCAGCTCGGCCAGCCGGGCGTTCTGCTCGCCAATGATCTGGTTCTGCTCCAGGATCTTCTGGTCCTGGTCTTGCAGCTGCTTGAGCTGCTCCTGGAACTTGCTGCGGAAGTCCGACAGCTCCCGGCGCGTGGCTGTCAGGTTCAGCCCCTGTGCCTTCACCTGCTGCTGGACTTTGGAGAGCTCCTGCCGGGCGGGGTTCTGCTTTGAGAAGAGCTGCACAGCAGTCAGAGTAGTGGATGGTCCAGCAACTGCACCAAGAAAACAGGACAAAACACTGTAAGAAAACCCACTCCACACCCCCGATTGACTTGTTCCACCACCCCCCCAACTCCAATCAAAAGCTCCGTGTCCTTGCTGGTCCTTTGCCTGAGTGCCCATTCTCTGTACGCAGGAGCCCATTTCGGTGACCGGCTATCAGCCTTGGTTTCCCAAAGTTGTCGGGGGACGGGTCACTGATTGACAGCGGGAACCCTGCCTGAATTTCTCCATGGACCACAAGAACTCTTTTAACCCCCCCACCCCCGAGCCAACGGGTACCTCACTTCATGAGGCGGGCACACAGAGCCCGACGAGGCAGGCGGGCACACAGAGCCCAACGAGGCAGCCTCAGGCCCTGATCTGTTCTGACCGTCTGCATTGTTGGGCCTCGGCCTCTACAAATGGCTGACAGCAGATACCAAGCAGTGACCAGGTTCAACGTGCTCTGCCCAATGTGAGTTGAGTTGGGAGGGGCTGGCTGGAGGGTTGGGGGGGATTTTGAAATTGGTGCTGGGCCTGTCTGAGGTCAGGGGATAGGCAGAGATGGAGCATCTTTCACCCCACGTCTACTGCACTGAGTACGTGAGCACGTGTGGGGGGTGGGTGTGCATGTATGTATGTATGTATGTAAGCGTGTGCGGTGTAACGCTCCACGTCAGCCACGTACTCCTTCCCTCCCTACCCACCCTGGTGGAGCAGGGTCCCTTCATATTCACCCAGGCAGATCACAGGATCTGTGGGGATTACTGAAGGTCGGGATTGTCAGCGTTATGGGGGAAGTACCTGGTGGGACTCCGAGCAGTCGGCCTGACACATCCGAACCGCTCAGCTTCTTCTTCAGGATGGGGACGATCTTCTCGTCAAAGTATTCCATGGCCATGGATGAGATGTCCCGCAGCTCCTGCAGAACCTCGTGGGCCCTCTGAGGGGACCGGGTGGAGTTTACATACCTCAGCACCCGGTAAATCTCATCAATCACCTGCACAACAGACAAGTGGGTAACAGCATGTCAGCAGCACACAGCAAGAGACCAGGCAACCGAGAGAGACCCGGACACCTCCACACTGTCCCATCAAACACTCCCAGGACAGGTACAGCACGGGTTAGATACAGAGTAAAGCTCCCTCCACACTGTCCCATCAAACACTCCCAGGGCAGGTACAGCACGGGTTAGATACAGAGTAAAGCTCCCTCTACACTGTCGAATCAAACACTCTCAGGGCAGGTACAGTACGGGTTAGATACAGAGTAAAGCTCCCTCTACACTGTCCCATCAAACACTCCCAGGACAGGTACAGCACGGGTTAGATACAGAGTAAAGCTCCCTCTACACTGTCCCAGCAAACACTCCCAGGACAGGTACAGCACGGGTTAGATACAGAGTAAAGCTCCCTCTACACTGTCCCATCAAACACTCCCAGGGCAGGTACAGCACGGGTTAGATACAGAGTAAAGCTCCCTCGACACTGTCCCATCAAACACTCCCAGGGCAGGTACAGCACGGGTTAGAGACAGAGTAAAGCTCCCTCTACACTGTCCCATCAAACACTCCCAGGGCAGGTACAGCACGGGTTAGATACAGAGTAAAGCTCCCTCTACACTGTCCCATCAAACACTCCCAGGGCAGGTACAGCACGGGTTAGATACAGAGTAAAGGTCCCTCCACACTGTCTCTTCAAACACTCTCAGGGCAGGTACAGCACGGGTTAGATACAGAGTAAAGCTCCCTCTACACTGTCCCATCAAACACTCCCAGGGCAGGTACAGCACGGGTTAGATACAGAGTAAAGCTCCCTCTACACTGTCCCATCAAACACTCCCAGGGCAGGTACAGCACGGGTTAGATACAGAGTAAAGCTCCCTCTACACTGTCCCATCAAACACTCCCGGGGCAGGTACAGCATGGGTTAGATACAGAGTAAAGCTCCCTCTACACTGTCCCATCAAACACTCCCAGGGCAGGTACAGCACGGGTTAGATACAGAGTAAAGCTCCCTCTACACTGTCCCATCAAACACTCCCAGGGCAGGTACAGCACGGGTTAGATACAGAGTAAAGCTCCCTCTACACTGTCCCATCAAACACTCCCAGGGCAGATACAGTACGGGTCAGATACAGAGTAAAGCTCCCTCTACATCGTCCCATCAAACACTCAAAGGGCAGGTACAGTACGGGTCAGATACAGAGTAAAGCTCCCTCTACACTGTCCCATCAAACACTCCCAGGGCAGGTACAGCACGGGTTAGATACAGAGTAAGGCTCCCTCTACACTGTCCCATCAAACACTCCCAGGGCAGGTACAGCATGGGTTAGATACAGAGTAAAGCTCCCTCAACACTGTCCCATCAAACACTCCCAGGGCAGGTACAGACCAGGTTAGATAAAGAGTAAAGCTCCCTCTACACTGTCCCATCAAACACTCCCAGGGCAGGTACAGACCAGGTTAGATACAGAGTAAAGCTCCCTCTACACTGTCCCATCAAACACTCCCAGGGCAGGTACAGCAGGGGTTAGATACAGAGTAAAGCTCCCTCCACACTGTCTCATCAAACACTCCCAGGGCAGGTACAGCACGGGTTAGATACAGAGTAAAGCTCCCTCTACACTGTCCCATCAAACACTCCCTGGGCAGGTACAGCACGGGTTAGATACAGAGTAAAGCTCCCTCCACACTGTCCCATCAAACACTCCCAGGGCAGGTACAGCATGGGTGAGATACAGAGTAAAGCTCACTCAACACTGTCCCATCAAACACTCCCAGGGCAGGGACACCATGGGTTAGATACAGAGTAAAGCTCCCTCTACACGGTCCATCAAACACTCCCAGGGCAGGTACAGCATGGGTTAGATACAGAGTAAAGCTCCCTCTACACTGTCACATCAAACACTCCCAGGGCAGGTACAACACGGGTTAGATGCAGAGTAAAGCTCCCTCTACACTGTCTCATCAAACACTCCCAGGGCAGGTACAACACGGGTTAGATGCAGAGTAAAGCTCCCTCTACACTGTCCCATCAAACACTCCCAGGGCAGGTACAGCACGGGTTAGATACAGAGTAAAGCTCCCTCTACACTGTCCCATCAAACACTCCCAGGGCAGGTACAGCACGGGTTAGAGACAGAGTAAAGCTCCCTCTACACTGTACCATCAAACACTCCCAGGGCAGGTACAGCACGGGTTAGATACAGAGTAAAGCTCCCTCTACACTTTCCCATCAAACACTCCCAGGGCAGGTACAGCACGGGTTAGATACAGAGTAAAGCTCCCTCTACACTGTCCCATCAAACACTCCCAGGGCAGGTACAGCACGGGTTAGATACAGAGTAAAGGTCCCTCTACACTGTCTCCTTAAACACTCTCAGGGAAGGTACAGCACGGGTTAGATACAGAGTAAAGCTCCCTCTACACTGTCCCATCAAACACTCCCAGGGCAGGTACAGCACGGGTTAGATACAGAGTAAAGCTCCCTCTACACTGTCCCATCAAACACTCCCAGGGCAGGTACAGCACGGGTTAGATACAGAGTAAAGCTCCCTCTACACTGTCCCATCAAACACTCCCACGGCAGGTACAGCATGGGTTAGATACAGAGTAAAGCTCCCTCTACACTGTCCCATCAAACACTCCCAGGGCAGGTACAGCACGGGTTAGATACAGAGTAAAGCTCCCTCTACACTGTCCCATCAAACACTCCCAGGGCAGGTACAGCACGGGTTAGATACAGAGTAAAGCTCCCTCTACACTGTCCCATCAAACACTCCCAGGGCATATACAGTACGGGTCAGATACAGAGTGAAGCTCCCTCGACATCGTCCCATCAAACACTCACAGGGCAGGTACAGCACGGGTTAGATACAGAGTAAGGCTCCCTCTACACTGTCCCATCAAACACTCCCAGGGCAGGTACAGCATGGGTTAGATACAGAGTAAAGCTCCCTCAACACTGTCCCATCAAACACTCCCAGGGCAGGTACAGACCAGGTTAGATAAAGAGTAAAGCTCCCTCTACACTGTCCCATCAAACACTCCCAGGGCAGGTACAGACCAGGTTAGATACAGAGTAAAGCTCCCTCTACACTGTCCCATCAAACACTCCCAGGGCAGGTACAGCACGGGTTAGATACAGCGTAAAGCTCCCTCCACACTGTCTCATCAAACACTCCCAGGGCAGGTACAGCACGGGTTAGATACAGAGTAAAGCTCCCTCTACACTGTCAGATCAAACACTCCCTGGGCAGGTACAGCACGGGTTAGATACAGAGTAAAGCTCCCTCCACACTGTCCCATCAAACACTCCCAGGGCAGGTACAGCATGGGTTAGATACAGAGTAAAGCTCACTCAACACTGTCCCATCAAACACTCCCAGGGCAGGGACACCATGGGTTAGATACAGAGTAAAGCTCCCTCTACACTGTCCCATCAAACACTCCCAGGGCACGTACAGCACGGGTTAGATACAGAGTAAAGCTCCCTCTACACTGTCCCATCAAACACTCCCGGGGCAGGTACAGCATGGGTAAGATACAGAGTAAAGCTCCCTCTACACTGTCCCATCAAACACTCCCAGGGCAGGTACAGCACGGGTTAGATACAGAGTAAAGCTCCCTCTACACTGTCCCATCAAACACTCCCAGCGCAGGTACAGCACGGGTTAGATACAGAGTAAAGCTCCCTCTACACTGTCCCATCAAACACTCCCAGGGCAGGTACAGTACGGGTCAGATACAGAGTAAAGCTGCCTCTCCATCGTCCCATCAAACACTCACAGGGCAGGTACAGTACGGGTCAGATACAGAGTAAAGCTCCCTCTACACTGTCCCATCAAACACTCCCAGGGCAGGTACAGCACGGGTTAGATACAGAGTAAGGCTCCCTCTGCACTGTCCCATCAAACACTCCCAGGGCAGGTACAGCATGGGTTAGATACAGATAAAGCTCCCTCAACACTGTCCCATCAAACACTCCCAGGGCAGGTACAGACCAGGTTAGATAAAGAGTAAAGCTCCCTCTACACTGTCCCATCAAACACTCCCAAGGCAGGTACAGACCAGGTTAGATACAGAGTAAAGCTCCCTCCACACTGTCCCATCAAACACTCCCAGGGCAGGGACAGCACGGGTTAGATACAGAGTAAAGCTCGCTCTACACTGTCCCATCAAACACTCCCAGGGCAGGGACAGCACGGGTTAGATACAGACTAAAGCTCCCTCCACACTGTCCCATCAAACACTCCCTGGGCAGGTACAGCACGGGTTAGATACAGAGTAAAGCTCCCTCTGCACAGTCCCATCAAACACTCCCAGGGCAGGTACAGCACGGGTTCGATACAGAGTAAAGCTCCCTCTACACTGTCCCATCAAACACTCACAGGACAGGTACAGCACGGGTTAGAGACAGAGTAAAGCTCCCTCTGCACTGTCTCATCAAACACTCCCAGGGCAGGTACAGCACGGGTTAGATACAGAGTAAAGCTCCCTCTACACTGTCCCATCAAACACTCCCAGGGCAGGTACAGCATGGGTTAGATACAGAGTAAAGCTCCCTCTACACTGTCCCATCAAACACTCCCAGGGCAGGTACAGCACGGGTTAGATACAGAGTAAAGCTCCCTCTACACTGTCCCATCAAACACTCCCAGGCCAGATACAGTATGGGTCAGATACAGAGTAAAGCTCCCTCTACATCGTCCCATCAAACACTCACAGGGCAGGTACAGCACGGGTTAGATACAGAGTAAGGCTCCCTCTACACTGTCCCATCAAACACTCCCAGGGCAGGTACAGCATGGGTTAGATACAGAGTAAAGCTCCCTCAACACTGTCCCAGCAAACACTCCCAGGGCAGGTACAGACCAGGTTAGATAAAGAGTAAAGCTCCCTCTACACTGTCCCATCAAACACTCCCAGGGCAGGTACAGACCAGGTTAGATACAGAGTAAAGCTCCCTCTACACTTTCCCATCAAACACTCCCAGGGCAGGTACAGCACGGGTTAGATACAGAGTAAAGCTCCCTCCACACTGTCTCATCAAACACTCCCAGGGCAGGTACAGCACGGGTTAGATACAGAGTAAAGCTCCCTCTACACTGTCCCATCAAACACTCCCTGGGCAGGTACAGCACGGGTTAGATACAGAGTAAAGATCCCTCCACACTGTCCCATCAAACACTCCCAGGGCAGGTACAGCATGGGTTAGATACAGAGTAAAGCTCACTCAACACTGTCCCATCAAACACTCCCAGGGCAGGGACACCATGGGTTAGATACAGAGTAAAGCTCCCTCTACACTGTCCATCAAACACTCCCAGGGCAGGTACAGCATGGGTTCGATACAGAGTAAAGCTCCCTCTACACTGTCACATCAAACACTCCCAGGGCAGGTACAACACGGGTTAGATACAGGGTAAAGCTCCCTCGACACTGTCCCATCAAACACTCCCGGGGCAGGTACAGCACGGGTTAGATACAGAGTAAAGCTCCCTCTACACTGTCCCATCAAACACTCCCAGGGCACGTACAGCACGGGTTAGATACAGAGTAAAGCTCCCTCTACACTGTCCCATCAAACACTCCCGGGGCAGGTACAGCATGGGTAAGATACAGAGTAAAGCTCCCTCTACACTGTCCCATCAAACACTCCCAGGGCAGGTACAGCACGGGTGAGATACAGAGTAAAGCTCCCTCTACACTGTCCCATCAAACACTCCCAGCGCAGGTACAGCACGGGTTAGATACAGAGTAAAGCTCCCTCTACACTGTCCCATCAAACACTCCCAGGGCAGGTACAGTACGGGTCAGATACAGAGTAAAGCTCCCTCTACATCGTCCCATCAAACACTCACAGGGCAGGTACAGTACGGGTCAGATACAGAGTAAAGCTCCCTCTACACTGTCCCATCAAACACTCCCAGGGCAGGTACAGCACGGGTTAGATACAGAGTAAGGCTCCCTCTACACTGTCCCATCAAACACTCCCAGGGCACGTACAGCACGGGTTAGATACAGAGTAAAGCTCCCTCTACACTGTCCCATCAAACACTCCCAGGGCAGGTACAGCATGGGTTAGATACAGATAAAGCTCCCTCAACACTGTCCCATCAAACACTCCCAGGGCAGGTACAGACCAGGTTAGATAAAGAGTAAAGCTCCCTCTACACTGTCCCATCAAACACTCCCAAGGCAGGTACAGACCAGGTTAGATACAGAGTAAAGCTCCCTCCACACTGTCCCATCAAACACTCCCAGGGCAGGTACAGCACGGGTTAGATACAGAGTAAAGCTCCCTCTACACTGTCCCATCAAACACTCCCAGGGCAGGTACAGCACGGGTTAGATACAGACTAAAGCTCCCTCCACACTGTCCCATCAAACACTCCCTGGGCAGGTACAGCACGGGTTAGATACAGAGTAAAGCTCCCTCTGCACAGTCCCATCAAACACTCCCAGGGCAGGTACAGCACGGGTTCGATACAGAGTAAAGCTCCCTCTACACTGTCCCATCAAACACTCACAGGACAGGTACAGCACGGGTTAGAGACAGAGTAAAGCTCCCTCTACACTGTCTCATCAAACACTCCCATGGCAGGTACAGCACGGGTTAGATACAGAGTAAAGCTCCCTCTACACTGTCCCATCAAACACTCCCAGGACAGGTACAGCACGGGTTAGAGACAGAGTAAAGCTCCCTCCACAGTGTCCCATCAAACACTCCCAGGCCAGGTACAGCACGGGTTAGATACAGAGCAAAGCTCACTCAACACTGTCCCATCAAACACTCCCAGGGCAAGTGCAGCACGGGTTAGATACAGAGTAAAGCTCCCTCTACACTGTCCCATCAAACACTCCCAGGGCACGTACAGCACGGGTTAGATGCAGAGTAAAGCTCCCTCTACACTGTCCCATCAAACACTCCCGGGGCAGGTACAGCACGGGTTAGATACAGAGTAAAGCTCCCTCTGCACTGTCCCATCAAACACTCCCAGGGCAGGTACAGCACGGGTCAGATACAGAGTAAAGCTCCCTCTACACTGTCCCATCAAACACTCCCAGGGCACGTACAGCACGGGTTAGATACACCGGCGCACAGTGGCTGCAGTGTGTACCATCCACAGGATGCACTGGAGCAACTCGCCAAGGCTTCTTTGACAGCACCTCCCAAACCCGCGACCTCTACCACCTCGAAGGACAAGGGCAGCAGGCACATGGGAACAACACCACCTGCACGTTCCCCACCAAGTCACACACCATCCCGATTTGGAAATATATTGCCGTTCCTTCATCATCGCTGGGTCGAAATCCTGGAACTCCCTTCCGAACAGCACTGTGGGAGAACCTTCACCACACGGACTGCAGCGGTTCAAGAAGGCGGCTCACCACCACCTTCTCAAGGGCAATTGGGGATGGGCAATAAATGCCGGCCTCGCCCGCGACGCCCACATCCCATGAACAACTGAAAAAAAAGCTCCCACTGCACTGTCCCATCAAACACTCCCAGGGCAGGTATAGTACGGGTTAGATACAGAGTAAAGCTCCCTCTACACTGTCCCATCAAACACTCCCAGGGCACGTACAGCACGGGTTAGATACAGAGTAAAGCTCCCTCTACACTGTCCCATCAAACACTCCCAGGGCAAGTGCAGCACGGGTTAGATACAGAGTAAAGCTCCCTCTACACTGTCCCATCAAACACTCCCAGGGCACGTACAGCACGGGTTAGATACAGAGTAAAGCTCCCTCTACACTGTCCCATCAAACACTCCCAGGGCAGGTACAGCACGGATTAGATACAGAGTAAAGCTCCCTCTACACTGTCCCATCAAACACTCCCAGGGCAGGTACAGCACGGATTAGATACAGAGTAAAGTTCCCTCGACGCTGTCCCATCAAACACTCCCGGGGCAGGTACAGCACGGGTTAGATACAGAGTAAAGCTCCCTCTACACTGTCCCATCAAACACTCCCAGGGCACGTACAGCACGGGTTCGATGCAGAGTAAATCTCCCACTACACTGTCCCATCAAACACTCCCGGGGCAGGTACAGCACGGGTTAGATACAGAGTAAAGCTCCCTCTGCACTGTCCCATCAAACACTCCCAGGGCACCTACAGCACGGGTTCGATACAGAGTAAATCTCCCTCGACACTGTCCCATCAAACACTCCCAGGGCAGGTACAGACCAGGTTAGATACAGAGTAAAGCTCCCTCGACACTGTCCCATCAAACACTCCCAGGGCAGGTACAGCACGGGTTAGATACAGAGTAAAGCTCCCTCCACACTGTCCCATCAAACACTCCCAGGGCAGGTACAGCACGGGTTAGACACAGAGTAAAGCTCCCTCTACACTGTCCCATCAAACACTCCCAGGGCAGGTACAGCACGGGTTAGATACAGAGTAAAGCTCCCTCCACACTGTCCCATCAAACACTCCCAGAGCAGGTACAGCACGGGTGAGATACAGAGTAAAGCTCCCTCTACACTGTCCCATCAAACACTCCCGGGGCAGGTACAGCACGGGTTAGATACAGAGTAAAGCTCCCTCTACACTGTCCCATCAAACACTCCCAGGGCACGTACAGCACGGGTTCGATGCAGAGTAAATCTCCCACTACACTGTCCCATCAAACACTCCCGGGGCAGGTACAGCACGGGTTAGATACAGAGTAAAGCTCCCTCTGCACTGTCCCATCAAACACTCCCAGGGCACCTACAGCACGGGTTCGATACAGAGTAAATCTCCCTCGACACTGTCCCATCAAACACTCCCAGGGCAGGTACAGACCAGGTTAGATACAGAGTAAAGCTCCCTCGACACTGTCCCATCAAACACTCCCAGGGCAGGTACAGCACGGGTTAGATACAGAGTAAAGCTCCCTCTGCACTGTCCCATCAAACACTCCCAGGGCAGGTACAGCACGGGTTAGATACAGAGTAAAGCTCCCTCTACACTGTCCCATCAAACACTCCCAGAGCAGGTACAGCACGGGTTAGATACAGAGTAAAGCTCCCTCCACACTGTCCCATCAAACACTCCCGGGGCAGGTACAGCACGGGTTAGATACAGAGTGAAGCCCCCTCTACACTGTCCCATCAAACACTCCCAGGGCAGGTACAGCACGGGTTCGATACAGAGTAAAGCTTCATCTACACTGTCCCAGCAAACACTCCCAGGGCAGGTACAACAGGGGGCAGGTACTGAGTAAAGTTCCCTCGACGCTGTCCCATCAAACACTCCCAGGGCAGGTACAGCACGGGTTAGATACACCGGCGCACAGTGGCTGCAGTGTGTACCATCCACAGGATGCACTGGAGCAACTCGCCAAGGCTTCTTTGACAGCACCTCCCAAACCCGCGACCTCTACCACCTAGAAGGACAAGGGCAGCAGGCACATGGGAACAACACCACCTGCACGTTCCCCTCCAAGTCACACACCATCCCGATTTGGAAATATATTGCCGTTCCTTCATCATCGCTGGGTCGAAATCCTGGAACTCCCTTCCGAACAGCACTGTGGGAGAACCTTCACCACACGGACTGCAGCGGTTCAAGAAGGCGGCTCACCACCACCTTCTCAAGGGCAATTGGGGACGGGCAATAAATGCTGGCCTCGCCCGCGACGCCCACATCCCATGAACAACTGAAAAAAAAGCTCCCTCTACAGTGTCCCATCAAACACTCCCAGGGCAGGTATAGTACGGGTTAGATACAGAGTAAAGCTCCCTCTACACTGTCCCATCAAACACTCCCAGGGCACGTACAGCACGGGTTAGATACAGAGTAAAGCTCCCTCTACACTGTCCCATCAAACACTCCCAGGGCACGTACAGCACGGATCAGATACAGAGTAAAGCTCCCTCTACACTGTCCCATCAAACACTCCCAGGGCAGGTACAGCACGGATTAGATACAGAGTAAAGCTCCCTCTAAACTGTCCCATCAAACACTCCAAGGACAGGTACACCACGGGTTAGATACAGAGTAAAGCTCCCTCTACACTGTCCCATCAAACACTCCCGGGGCAGGTACAGCACGGGTTAGATACAGAGTAAAGCTCCCTCTACACTGTCCCATCAAACACTCCCAGGGCAGGTACAGCACGGGTTAGATACAGAGTAAAGCTCCCTCTACACTGTCCCATCAAACACTCCCAGGGCACGTACAGCACGGGTTCGATGCAGAGTAAAGCTCCCTCTACACTGTCCCATCAAACACTCCCAGGGCAAGTGCAGCACGGGTTAGATACAGAGTAAAGCTCCCTCTACACTGTCCCATCAAACACTCCCAGGGCACGTACAGCACGGGTTAGATACAGAGTAAAGCTCCCTCTACACTGTCCCATCAAACACTCCCAGGGCAGGTACAGCACGGATTAGATACAGAGTAAAGCTCCCTCTACACTGTCCCATCAAACACTCCCAGGGCAGGTACAGCACGGATTAGATACAGAGTAAAGTTCCCTCGACGCTGTCCCATCAAACACTCCCGGGGCAGGTACAGCACGGGTTAGATACAGAGTAAAGCTCCCTCTACACTGTCCCATCAAACACTCCCAGGGCACGTACAGCACGGGTTCGATGCAGAGTAAATCTCCCACTACACTGTCCCATCAAACACTCCCGGGGCAGGTACAGCACGGGTTAGATACAGAGTAAAGCTCCCTCTGCACTGTCCCATCAAACACTCCCAGGGCACCTACAGCACGGGTTCGATACAGAGTAAATCTCCCTCGACACTGTCCCATCAAACACTCCCAGGGCAGGTACAGACCAGGTTAGATACAGAGTAAAGCTCCCTCGACACTGTCCCATCAAACACTCCCAGGGCAGGTACAGCACGGGTTAGATACAGAGTAAAGCTCCCTCCACACTGTCCCATCAAACACTCCCAGGGCAGGTACAGCACGGGTTAGACACAGAGTAAAGCTCCCTCTACACTGTCCCATCAAACACTCCCAGGGCAGGTACAGCACGGGTTAGATACAGAGTAAAGCTCCCTCCACACTGTCCCATCAAACACTCCCAGAGCAGGTACAGCACGGGTGAGATACAGAGTAAAGCTCCCTCTACACTGTCCCATCAAACACTCCCGGGGCAGGTACAGCACGGGTTAGATACAGAGTAAAGCTCCCTCTACACTGTCCCATCAAACACTCCCAGGGCACGTACAGCACGGGTTCGATGCAGAGTAAATCTCCCACTACACTGTCCCATCAAACACTCCCGGGGCAGGTACAGCACGGGTTAGATACAGAGTAAAGCTCCCTCTGCACTGTCCCATCAAACACTCCCAGGGCACCTACAGCACGGGTTCGATACAGAGTAAATCTCCCTCGACACTGTCCCATCAAACACTCCCAGGGCAGGTACAGACCAGGTTAGATACAGAGTAAAGCTCCCTCGACACTGTCCCATCAAACACTCCCAGGGCAGGTACAGCACGGGTTAGATACAGAGTAAAGCTCCCTCTGCACTGTCCCATCAAACACTCCCAGGGCAGGTACAGCACGGGTTAGATACAGAGTAAAGCTCCCTCTACACTGTCCCATCAAACACTCCCAGAGCAGGTACAGCACGGGTTAGATACAGAGTAAAGCTCCCTCCACACTGTCCCATCAAACACTCCCGGGGCAGGTACAGCACGGGTTAGATACAGAGTGAAGCCCCCTCTACACTGTCCCATCAAACACTCCCAGGGCAGGTACAGCACGGGTTCGATACAGAGTAAAGCTTCATCTACACTGTCCCAGCAAACACTCCCAGGGCAGGTACAACAGGGGGCAGGTACTGAGTAAAGTTCCCTCGACGCTGTCCCATCAAACACTCCCAGGGCAGGTACAGCACGGGTTAGATACACCGGCGCACAGTGGCTGCAGTGTGTACCATCCACAGGATGCACTGGAGCAACTCGCCAAGGCTTCTTTGACAGCACCTCCCAAACCCGCGACCTCTACCACCTAGAAGGACAAGGGCAGCAGGCACATGGGAACAACACCACCTGCACGTTCCCCTCCAAGTCACACACCATCCCGATTTGGAAATATATTGCCGTTCCTTCATCATCGCTGGGTCGAAATCCTGGAACTCCCTTCCGAACAGCACTGTGGGAGAACCTTCACCACACGGACTGCAGCGGTTCAAGAAGGCGGCTCACCACCACCTTCTCAAGGGCAATTGGGGACGGGCAATAAATGCTGGCCTCGCCCGCGACGCCCACATCCCATGAACAACTGAAAAAAAAGCTCCCTCTACAGTGTCCCATCAAACACTCCCAGGGCAGGTATAGTACGGGTTAGATACAGAGTAAAGCTCCCTCTACACTGTCCCATCAAACACTCCCAGGGCACGTACAGCACGGGTTAGATACAGAGTAAAGCTCCCTCTACACTGTCCCATCAAACACTCCCAGGGCACGTACAGCACGGATCAGATACAGAGTAAAGCTCCCTCTACACTGTCCCATCAAACACTCCCAGGGCAGGTACAGCACGGATTAGATACAGAGTAAAGCTCCCTCTAAACTGTCCCATCAAACAATCCAAGGACAGGTACACCACGGGTTAGATACAGAGTAAAGCTCCCTCTACACTGTCCCATCAAACACTCCCGGGGCAGGTACAGCACGGGTTAGATACAGAGTAAAGCTCCCTCTACACTGTCCCATCAAACACTCCCAGGGCAGGTACAGCACGGGTTAGATACAGAGTAAAGCTCCCTCTACACTGTCCCATCAAACACTCCCAGGGCACGTACAGCACGGGTTCGATGCAGAGTAAATCTCCCACTACACTGTCCCATCAAACACTCCCGGGGCAGGTACAGCACGGGTTCGATACAGAGTAAAGCTCCCTCTGCACTGTCCCATCAAACACTCCCAGGGCACCTACAGCACGGGTTCGATGCAGAGTAAATCTCCCTCGACACTGTCCCATCAAACACTCCCAGGGCAGGTACAGCACGGGTTAGATACAAAGTAAAGCTCCCTTTACACTGTCCCATCAAACAATCCCAGGGCAGGTACAGCACCGGTTAGATACAGAGTGAAGCTCCCTCTACACTGTCCCATCAAACACTCCCAGGGCAGGTACAGCACGGGTTCGATACAGAGTAAAGCTCCCTCCACACTGTCCCATCAAACTCTCCCGGGGCAGGTACAGCACGGGTTGGAAACAGAGTAAAGCTCCCTCTACACTGTCCCATCAAACACTCCCAGGGCAGGTGCAGCACGGGTTAGATGCAGAGTAAAGCTCCATCTGCACTGTCCCAGCAAACACTCCCAGGACAGGTACAGCACGGGTTAGATACAGAGTAAAGCTCCCTCTACACTGTCTCATCAAACACTCCCAGGACAGGTACACCACGGGTTAGATACAGAGTAAAGCTCCCTCTGCACTGTCCCATCAAACACTCCCAGGGCAGGTACAGCACGGGTTAGATACAGAGTAAAGCTCCCTTTACACTGTCCCATCAAACAATCCCAGCGCAGGTACAGCACCGGTTAGATACAGAGTGAAGCTCCCTCTGCACTGTCCCATCAAACACTCCCGGGGCAGGTACAGCACTGGTTAGATACAGAGTAAAGCTCCCTCTACACTGTCCCATCAAACACCCCCAGGGCAGGTACAGCACGGGTTAGATACAGAGTAAAGCTCCCTCTACACTGTCCCAGCAAACACTCCCAGGGCAGGTACAGCAGGGGGCAGGTACTGAGTAAAGTTCCCTCGACGCTGTCCCATCAAACACTCCCAGGGCAGGTACAGCACGGGTTAGATACAGAGTAAAGCTCCCTCTACACTGTCCCATCAAACACTCCCAGGGCAGGTACAGCACGGGTTAGATACAGAGTAAAGCTCCCTCGACACTGTCCCATCAAACACTCCCGGGGCAGGTTCAGCACGGGTTCGATACAGAGTAAAGCTCCCTCTACACTGTCCCATCAAACACTCCCAGGGCAGGTGCAGCACGGGTTCGATACAGAGTAAAGCTCCCTCCACACTGTCCCATCAAACACTCCCAGGACAGGTACAGCACGGGTTAGATACAGAGTAAAGCTCCCTCTACACTGTCCCATCAAACACTCCCAGGACAGGTACAGCACGGGTTGGATACAGAGTAAAGCTCCCTCTACACTGTCCCATCAAACACTCCCAGGGCAGGTACAGCAGGGGTCAGATACAGAGTAAAGCTCCCTCTACACTGTCCCATCAAACACTCCCAGGGCAGGTACAGCACGGATGAGATACAGAGTAAAGCTCCCTCTACACTGTCCCATCAAACATTCCCGGGGCAGGTACAGCACGGGTTAGATACAGAGTAAAGCTCCCTCTACACTGTCCCATCAAACACTCCCGGGGCAGGTACAGCACGGGTTAGATACAGAGTAAAGCCCCCTCTACACTGTCCCATCAAACACTCCCAGGGCAGGTACAGCACGGGTTCGATACAGAGTAAAGCTTCATCCACACTGTCCCAGCAAACACTCCCAGGGCAGGTACAACAGGGGGCAGGCACTGAGTAAAGTTCCCTCGATGCTGTCCCATCAAACACTCCCAGGGCAGGTACAGCACGGGTTAGATACAGAGTAAAGCTCCCTCTACACTGTCTCATCAAACACTCCCAGGGCAGGTATAGTACGGGTTAGATACAGAGTAAAGCTCCCTCTGCACTGTCCCATCAAACACTCCCAGGGCACGTACAGCACGGGTTAGATACAGAGTAAAGCTCCCTCTACACTGTCCCATCAAACACTCCCACGGCAGGTACAGCACGGATTAGATACAGAGTAAAGCTCCCTCTACACTGTCCCATCAAACACTCCCAGGGCACCTACAGCACGGGTTCGATACAGAGTAAATCTCCCTCGACACTGTCCCATCAAACACTCCCAGGGCAGGTACAGACCAGGTTAGATACAGAGTAAAGCTCCCTCGACACTGTCCCATCAAACACTCCCAGGGCAGGTACAGCACGGGTTAGATACAGAGTAAAGCTCCCTCTACACTGTCCCATCAAACACTCCCAGGGCAGGTACAGCACGGGTTAGACACAGAGTAAAGCTCCCTCTACACTGTCCCATCAAACACTCCCAGGGCAGGTACAGCACGGGTTAGATACAGAGTAAAGCTCCCTCTACACTGTCCCATCAAACACTCCCAGAGCAGGTACAGCACGGGTGAGATACAGAGTAAAGCTCCCTCGACACTGTCCCATCAAACACTCCCAGGGCAGGTACAGCACGGGTTAGATACAGAGTAAAGCTCCCTCTACACTGTCCCATCAAACACTCCCGGGGCAGGTACAGCAGGGGTCAGATACAGAGTAAAGCTCCCTCTACACTGTCCCATCAAACACTCCCAGGGCAGGTACAGCACGGATTAGATACAGAGTAAAGCTCCCTCAACACTGTCCCATCAAGCACTCCCAGGGCAGGTACAGCACGGGTTAGATACAGAGTAAAGCTCCATCTGCACTGTCCCATCAAACACTCCCGGGGCAGGTACAGCACGGGTTCGATACAGAGTAAAGCTCCCTCTGCACTGTCCCATCAAACACTCCCAGGGCACCTACAGCACGGGTTCGATGCAGAGTAAATCTCCCTCGACACTGTCCCATCAAACACTCCCAGGGCAGGTACAGCACGGGTTAGATACAAAGTAAAGCTCCCTTTACACTGTCCCATCAAACAATCCCAGGGCAGGTACAGCACCGGTTAGATACAGAGTGAAGCTCCCTCTACACTGTCCCATCAAACACTCCCAGGGCAGGTACAGCACGGGTTCGATACAGAGTAAAGCTCCCTCCACACTGTCCCATCAAACTCTCCCGGGGCAGGTACAGCACGGGTTGGAAACAGAGTAAAGCTCCCTCTACACTGTCCCATCAAACACTCCCAGGGCAGGTGCAGCACGGGTTAGATGCAGAGTAAAGCTCCATCTGCACTGTCCCAGCAAACACTCCCAGGACAGGTACAGCACGGGTTAGATACAGAGTAAAGCTCCCTCTACACTGTCTCATCAAACACTCCCAGGACAGGTACACCACGGGTTAGATACAGAGTAAAGCTCCCTCTGCACTGTCCCATCAAACACTCCCAGGGCAGGTACAGCACGGGTTAGATACAGAGTAAAGCTCCCTTTACACTGTCCCATCAAACAATCCCAGCGCAGGTACAGCACCGGTTAGATACAGAGTGAAGCTCCCTCTGCACTGTCCCATCAAACACTCCCGGGGCAGGTACAGCACTGGTTAGATACAGAGTAAAGCTCCCTCTACACTGTCCCATCAAACACCCCCAGGGCAGGTACAGCACGGGTTAGATACAGAGTAAAGCTCCCTCTACACTGTCCCAGCAAACACTCCCAGGGCAGGTACAGCAGGGGGCAGGTACTGAGTAAAGTTCCCTCGACGCTGTCCCATCAAACACTCCCAGGGCAGGTACAGCACGGGTTAGATACAGAGTAAAGCTCCCTCTACACTGTCTCATCAAACACTCCCAGGACAGGTACACCACGGGTTAGATACAGAGTAAAGCTCCCTCTGCACTGTCCCATCAAACACTCCCAGGGCAGGTACAGCACGGGTTAGATACAGAGTAAAGCTCCCTTTACACTGTCCCATCAAACAATCCCAGCGCAGGTACAGCACCGGTTAGATACAGAGTGAAGCTCCCTCTGCACTGTCCCATCAAACACTCCCGGGGCAGGTACAGCACTGGTTAGATACAGAGTAAAGCTCCCTCTACACTGTCCCATCAAACACCCCCAGGGCAGGTACAGCACGGGTTAGATACAGAGTAAAGCTCCCTCTACACTGTCCCAGCAAACACTCCCAGGGCAGGTACAGCAGGGGGCAGGTACTGAGTAAAGTTCCCTCGACGCTGTCCCATCAAACACTCCCAGGGCAGGTACAGCACGGGTTAGATACAGAGTAAAGCTCCCTCTACACTGTCCCATCAAACACTCCCAGGGCAGGTACAGCACGGGTTAGATACAGAGTAAAGCTCCCTCGACACTGTCCCATCAAACACTCCCGGGGCAGGTTCAGCACGGGTTCGATACAGAGTAAAGCTCCCTCTACACTGTCCCATCAAACACTCCCAGGGCAGGTGCAGCACGGGTTCGATACAGAGTAAAGCTCCCTCCACACTGTCCCATCAAACACTCCCAGGACAGGTACAGCACGGGTTAGATACAGAGTAAAGCTCCCTCTACACTGTCCCATCAAACACTCCCAGGACAGGTACAGCACGGGTTGGATACAGAGTAAAGCTCCCTCTACACTGTCCCATCAAACACTCCCAGGGCAGGTACAGCAGGGGTCAGATACAGAGTAAAGCTCCCTCTACACTGTCCCATCAAACACTCCCAGGGCAGGTACAGCACGGATGAGATACAGAGTAAAGCTCCCTCTACACTGTCCCATCAAACATTCCCGGGGCAGGTACAGCACGGGTTAGATACAGAGTAAAGCTCCCTCTACACTGTCCCATCAAACACTCCCGGGGCAGGTACAGCACGGGTTAGATACAGAGTAAAGCCCCCTCTACACTGTCCCATCAAACACTCCCAGGGCAGGTACAGCACGGGTTCGATACAGAGTAAAGCTTCATCCACACTGTCCCAGCAAACACTCCCAGGGCAGGTACAACAGGGGGCAGGCACTGAGTAAAGTTCCCTCGATGCTGTCCCATCAAACACTCCCAGGGCAGGTACAGCACGGGTTAGATACAGAGTAAAGCTCCCTCTACACTGTCTCATCAAACACTCCCAGGGCAGGTATAGTACGGGTTAGATACAGAGTAAAGCTCCCTCTGCACTGTCCCATCAAACACTCCCAGGGCACGTACAGCACGGGTTAGATACAGAGTAAAGCTCCCTCTACACTGTCCCATCAAACACTCCCACGGCAGGTACAGCACGGATTAGATACAGAGTAAAGCTCCCTCTACACTGTCCCATCAAACACTCCCAGGGCACCTACAGCACGGGTTCGATACAGAGTAAATCTCCCTCGACACTGTCCCATCAAACACTCCCAGGGCAGGTACAGACCAGGTTAGATACAGAGTAAAGCTCCCTCGACACTGTCCCATCAAACACTCCCAGGGCAGGTACAGCACGGGTTAGATACAGAGTAAAGCTCCCTCTACACTGTCCCATCAAACACTCCCAGGGCAGGTACAGCACGGGTTAGACACAGAGTAAAGCTCCCTCTACACTGTCCCATCAAACACTCCCAGGGCAGGTACAGCACGGGTTAGATACAGAGTAAAGCTCCCTCTACACTGTCCCATCAAACACTCCCAGAGCAGGTACAGCACGGGTGAGATACAGAGTAAAGCTCCCTCGACACTGTCCCATCAAACACTCCCAGGGCAGGTACAGCACGGGTTAGATACAGAGTAAAGCTCCCTCTACACTGTCCCATCAAACACTCCCGGGGCAGGTACAGCAGGGGTCAGATACAGAGTAAAGCTCCCTCTACACTGTCCCATCAAACACTCCCAGGGCAGGTACAGCACGGATTAGATACAGAGTAAAGCTCCCTCAACACTGTCCCATCAAGCACTCCCAGGGCAGGTACAGCACGGGTTAGATACAGAGTAAAGCTCCCTCTACACTGTCCCATCAAACATTCCCGGGGCAGGTGCAGCACGGGTTAGATACAGAGTAAAGCTCCCTCTGCACTGTCCCATCAAACACTCCCAGGGCACGTACAGCACGGGTTAGATACACCGGCGCACAGTGGCTGCAGTGTGTACCATCCACAGGATGCACTGGAGCAACTCGCCAAGGCTTCTTTGACAGCACCTCCCAAACCCGCGACCTCTACCACCTAGAAGGACAAGGGCAGCAGGCACATGGGAACAACACCACCTGCACGTTCCCCTCCAAGTCACACACCATCCCGATTTGGAAATATATTGCCGTTCCTTCATCATCGCTGGGTCGAAATCCTGGAACTCCCTTCCGAACAGCACTGTGGGAGAACCGTCACCACACGGACTGCAGCGGTTCAAGAAGGCGGCTCACCACCACCTACTCAAGGGCAATTGGGGATGGGCAATAAATGCTGGCCTCGCCCGCGACACCCACATCCCATGAACAACTGAAAAAAAAGCTCCCTCCACACTGTCCCATCAAACACTCCCAGGGCAGGTATAGTACGGGTTAGATACAGAGTAAAGCTCCCTCTACACTGTCCCATCAAACACTCCCAGGGCACCTACAGCACGGGTTAGATACAGAGTAAAGCTCCCTCTACACTGTCCCATCAAACACTCCCAGGGCAGGTACAGCACGGATCAGATACAGAGTAAAGCTCCCTCTACACTGTCCCATCAAATACTCCCAGGGCACCTACAGCACGGGTTCGATACAGAGTAAATCTCCCTCGACACTGTCCCATCAAACACTCCCAGGGCAGGTACAGCACGGGTTAGATACAGAGTAAAGCTCCCTTTACACTGTCCCATCAAACAATCCCAGGGCAGGTACAGCACCGGTTAGATACAGAGTGAAGCTCCCTCTACACTGTCCCATCAAACACTCCCACGGCAGGTACAGCACGGGTTCGATACAGAGTAAAGCTCCCTCTACACTGTCCCATCAAACACTCCCAGGGCAGGTACAGCACGGGTTAGATACAGAGTAAAGCTCCCTCTACACTGTCTCATCAAACACTCCCAGGGCAGGTATAGTACGGGTTAGATACAGAGTAAAGCTCCCTCTGCACTGTCCCATCAAACACTCCCAGGGCACGTACAGCACGGGTTAGATACAGAGTAAAGCTCCCTCTACACTGTCCCATCAAACACTCCCACGGCAGGTACAGCACGGATTAGATACAGAGTAAAGCTCCCTCTACACTGTCCCATCAAACACTCCCAGGGCACCTACAGCACGGGTTCGATACAGAGTAAATCTCCCTCGACACTGTCCCATCAAACACTCCCAGGGCAGGTACAGACCAGGTTAGATACAGAGTAAAGCTCCCTCGACACTGTCCCATCAAACACTCCCAGGGCAGGTACAGCACGGGTTAGATACAGAGTAAAGCTCCCTCTACACTGTCCCATCAAACACTCCCAGGGCAGGTACAGCACGGGTTAGACACAGAGTAAAGCTCCCTCTACACTGTCCCATCAAACACTCCCAGGGCAGGTACAGCACGGGTTAGATACAGAGTAAAGCTCCCTCCACACTGTCCCATCAAACACTCCCAGAGCAGGTACAGCACGGGTGAGATACAGAGTAAAGCTCCCTCGACACTGTCCCATCAAACACTCCCAGGGCAGGTACAGCACGGGTTAGATACAGAGTAAAGCTCCCTCTACACTGTCCCATCAAACACTCCCGGGGCAGGTACAGCAGGGGTCAGATACAGAGTAAAGCTCCCTCTACACTGTCCCATCAAACACTCCCAGGGCAGGTACAGCACGGATTAGATACAGAGTAAAGCTCCCTCAACACTGTCCCATCAAGCACTCCCAGGGCAGGTACAGCACGGGTTAGATACAGAGTAAAGCTCCCTCTACACTGTCCCATCAAACATTCCCGGGGCAGGTGCAGCACGGGTTAGATACAGAGTAAAGCTCCCTCTGCACTGTCCCATCAAACACTCCCAGGGCAGGTACAGCACGGGTTAGATACAGAGTAAAGCTCCCTCTACACTGTCCCATCAAACACTCCCAGGGCACGTACAGCACGGGTTAGATACACCGGCGCACAGTGGCTGCAGTGTGTACCATCCACAGGATGCACTGGAGCAACTCGCCAAGGCTTCTTTGACAGCACCTCCCAAACCCGCGACCTCTACCACCTAGAAGGACAAGGGCAGCAGGCACATGGGAACAACACCACCTGCACGTTCCCCTCCAAGTCACACACCATCCCGATTTGGAAATATATTGCCGTTCCTTCATCATCGCTGGGTCGAAATCCTGGAACTCCCTTCCGAACAGCACTGTGGGAGAACCGTCACCACACGGACTGCAGCGGTTCAAGAAGGCGGCTCACCACCACCTACTCAAGGGCAATTGGGGATGGGCAATAAATGCTGGCCTCGCCCGCGACACCCACATCCCATGAACAACTGAAAAAAAAGCTCCCTCCACACTGTCCCATCAAACACTCCCAGGGCAGGTATAGTACGGGTTAGATACAGAGTAAAGCTCCCTCTACACTGTCCCATCAAACACTCCCAGGGCACCTACAGCACGGGTTAGATACAGAGTAAAGCTCCCTCTACACTGTCCCATCAAACACTCCCAGGGCAGGTACAGCACGGATCAGATACAGAGTAAAGCTCCCTCTACACTGTCCCATCAAACACTCCCAGGGCACCTACAGCACGGGTTCGATACAGAGTAAATCTCCCTCGACACTGTCCCATCAAACACTCCCAGGGCAGGTACAGCACGGGTTAGATACAGAGTAAAGCTCCCTTTACACTGTCCCATCAAACAATCCCAGGGCAGGTACAGCACCGGTTAGATACAGAGTGAAGCTCCCTCTACACTGTCCCATCAAACACTCCCACGGCAGGTACAGCACGGGTTCGATACAGAGTAAAGCTCCCTCTACACTGTCCCATCAAACACTCCCAGGGCAGGTAAAGCACGGATTAGATACAGAGTAAAGCTCCCTCCACACTGTCCCATCAAACTCTCCCAGGGCAGGTACAGCACGGGTTGAATACAGAGTAAAGCTCCCTCTGCACTGTCCCAGCAAACACTCCCAGGACAGGTACAGCACGGGTTAGATACAGAGTAAAGCCCCCTCTGCACTGTCCCATCAAACACTCCCAGGGCACGTACAGCACGGGTTCGATACAGAGTAAAGCTTCATCAACACTGTCCCAGCAAACACTCCCAGGGCAGGTACAACAGGGGGCAGGTACTGAGTAAAGTTCCCTCGACGCTGTCCCATCAAACACTCCCAGGGCAGGTACAGCACGGGTTAGATGCAGAGTAAAGCTCCCTCTACACTGTCCCATCAAACACTCCCAGGGCAGGTACAGCACGGGTTAGATACAGAGTAAAGCTCCCTTTACACTGTCCCATCAAACAATCCCAGCGCAGGTACAGCACGGGTTAGATACAGAGTAAAGCTCCCTCTACACTGTCCCAGCAAACACTCCCAGGGCAGGTGCAGCAGGGGGCAGGTACTGAGTAAAGTTCCCTCGACGCTGTCCCATCAAACACTCCCAGGGCAGGTGCAGCACGGGTTAGATACAGAGTAAAGCTCCCTCTACACTGTCCCATCAAACACTCCCAGGGCAGGTACAGCACGGGTTAGATACAGAGTAAAGCTCCCTCTACACTGTCCCATCAAACACTCCCGGGGCAGGTTCAGCACGGGTTCGATACAGAGTAAAGCTCCCTCTACACTGTCCCATCAAACACTCCCAGGGCAGGTACAGCACGGGTACGATACAGAGTAAAGCTCCCTCCACACTGTCCCATCAAACACTCCCAGGACAGGTACAGCACGGGTTAGATACAGAGTAAAGCTCCCTCTACACTGTCCCAGCAAACACTCCCAGGACAGGTAAAGCACGGGTTAGATACAGAGTAAAGCCCCCTCTGCACTGTCCCATCAAACACTCCCAGGGCACGTACAGCACGGGTTCGATACAGAGTAAAGCTTCATCAACACTGTCCCAGCAAACACTCCCAGGGCAGGTACAACAGGGGGCAGGTACTAAGTAAAGTTCCCTCGACGCTGTCCCATCAAACACTCCCAGGACAGGTACACCACGGGTTAGATACAGAGTAAAGCTCCCTCTACACTGTCCCATCAAACACTCCCAGGGCAGGTACAGCACGGGTTAGATACAGAGTAAAGCTCCCTTTACACTGTCCCATCAAACAATCCCAGCGCAGGTACAGCACGGGTTAGATACAGAGTAAAGCTCCCTCTACACTGTCCCAGCAAACACTCCCAGGGCAGGTGCAGCAGGGGGCAGGTACTGAGTAAAGTTCCCTCGACGCTGTCCCATCAAACACTCCCAGGGCAGGTACAGCACGGGTTGGATCCAGAGTAAAGCTCCCTCTACACTGTCCCATCAAACACTCCCAGGGCAGGTACAGCAGGGGTCAGATACAGAGTAAAGCTCCATCTACACTGTCCCATCAAACACTCCCAGGGCAGGTACAGCACGGATTAGATACAGAGTAAATCTCCCTCTACACTGTCCCATCAAACATTCCCGGGGCAGGTACAGCACGGGTTAGATACAGAGTAAAGCTCCCTCTACACTGTCCCATCAAACACTCCCGGGGCAGGTACAGCACGGGTTAGATGCAGAGTAAAGCCCCCTCTACACTGTCCCATCAAACACTCCCAGGGCAGGTACAGCACGGGTTCGATACAGAGTAAAGCTTCATCTACACTGTCCCAGCAAACACTCCCAGGGCAGGTACAACAGGGGGCAGGCACTGAGTAAAGTTCCCTCGATGCTGTCCCATCAAACACTCCCAGGGCAGGTACAGCACGGGTTAGATACAGAGTAAAGCTCCCTCTACACTGTCTCATCAAACACTCCCAGGACAGGTACACCACGGGTTAGATACAGAGTAAAGCTCCCTCTACACTGTCCCATCAAACACTCCCAGGGCAGGTACAGCAGGGGTCAGATACAGTGTAAAGCTCCCTCTACACTGTCCCATCAAACACTCCCAGGTCAGGTCCAGCACGGATTAGATACAGAGTAAAGCTCCCTCTGCACTGTCCCATCAAACACTCCCGGGGCAGGTACAGCACGGGATAGATACAGAGTAAAGCTCCCTCCACACTGTCCCATCAAACACTCCCAGGGCAGGTACAGCACGGATTAGATACAGAGTAAAGCTCCCTCTACACTGTCCCATCAAACACTCCCAGGGCAGGTACAGCACGGGTTAGATACAGAGTAAAGCTCCCTCTACACTGTCCCATCAAACACTCCCAGGGCACGTACAGCACGGGTTAGATACACCGGCGCACAGTGGCTGCAGTGTGTACCATCCACAGGATGCACTGGAGCAACTCGCCAAGGCTTCTTTGACAGCACCTCCCAAACCCGCGACCTCTACCACCTCGAAGGACAAGGGCAGCAGGCACATGGGAACAACACCACCTGCACGTTCCCCTCCAAGTCACACACCATCCCGATTTGGAAATATATTGCCGTTCCTTCATCATCGCTGGGTCGAAATCCTGGAACTCCCTTCCGAACAGCACTGTGGGAGAACCTTCACCACACGGACTGCAGCGGTTCAAGAAGGCGGCTCACCACCACTTTCTCAAGGGCAATTGGGGATGGGCAATAAATGCTGGCCTCGCCCGCGACGCCCACATCCCATGAACAACTGAAAAAAAAGCTCCCTCTACACTGTCCCATCAAACACTCCCACGGCAGGTATAGTACGGGTTAGATACAGAGTAAAGCTCCCTCTACACTGTCCCATCAAACACTCCCAGGGCACGTACAGCACGGGTTAGATACAGAGTAAAGCTCCCTCTACACTGTCCCATCAAACACTCCCAGGGCAGGTACAGCACGGATCAGATACAGAGTAAAGCTCCCTCTACACTGTCCCATCAAACACTCCCAGGGCAGGTACAGCACGGATTAGATACAGAGTAAAGCTCCCTCTACACTGTCCCATCAAACACTCCCAGGACAGGTACAGCACGGGTTAGATACAGAGTAAAGCTCCCTCTACACTGTCCCATCAAACACTCCCAGGACAGGTACACCACGGGTTAGATACAGAGTAAAGCTCCCTCTACACTGTCCCATCAAACACTCCCGGGGCAGGTACAGCACGGGTTAGATACAGAGTAAAGCTCCCTCTACACTGTCCCATCAAACACTCCCGGGGCAGGTACAGCACGGGTTAGATACAGAGTAAAGCTCCCTCTACACTGTCCCATCAAACACTCCCAGGGCAGGTACAGCACGGGTTAGATACAGAGTAAAGCTCCCTCCACACTGTCCCATCAAACACTCCCAGGGCAGGTACAGCACGGGTTAGATACAGAGTAAAGCTCCCTTTACACTGTCCCATCAAACAATCCCAGGGCAGGTACAGCACCGGTTAGATACAGAGTGAAGCTCCCTCTACACTGTCCCATCAAACACTCCCAGGGCACGTACAGCACGGGTTCGATACAGAGTAAAGCTCCCTCTACACTGTCCCATCAAACACTCCCAGGGCAGGTGAAGCACGGATTAGATACAGAGTAAAGCTCCCTCCACACTGTCCCATCAAACTCTCCCGGGGCAGGTACAGCACGGGTTGGATACAGAGTAAAGCTCCCTCTACACTGTCCCATCAAACACTCCCAGGGCAGGTGCAGCACGGGTTAGATGCAGAGTAAAGCTCCATCTGCACTGTCCCAGCAAACACTCCCAGGACAGGTACAGCACGGGTTAGATACAGAGTAAAGCCCCCTCTACACTGTCCCATCAAACACTCCCAGGGCAGGTACAGCACGGATCAGATACAGAGTAAAGCTTCATCAACACTGTCCCAGCAAACACTCCCAGGGCAGGTACAACAGGGGGCAGGTACTGAGTAAAGTTCCCTCGACGCTGTCCCATCAAACACTCCCAGGGCAGGTACAGCACGGGTTAGATACAGAGTAAAGCTCCCTCGACACTGTCTCATCAAACACTCCCAGGACAGGTACACCACGGGTGAGATACAGAGTAAAGCTCCCTCTACACTGTCCCATCAAACACTCCCAGGGCAGGTACAGCACGGGTTAGATACAGAGTAAAGCTCCCTTTGCACTGTCCCATCAAACAATCCCAGCGCAGGTACAGCACCGGTGAGATACAGAGTGAAGCTCCCTCTGCACTGTCCCATCAAACACTCCCGGGGCAGGTACAGCACTGGTTAGATACAGAGTAAAGCTCCCTCGACGCTGTCCCATCAAACACTCCCAGGGCAGGTACAGCACGGGTTAGATACAGAGTAAAGCTCCCTCTACACTGTCCCATCAAACACTCCCAGGGCAGGTACAGCAGGGGTCAGATACAGAGTAAAGCTCCCTCTACACTGTCCCATCAAACCCTCCCAGGGCAGGTACAGCACGGATTAGATACAGAGTAAAGCTCCCTCTACACTGTCCCATCAAACATTCCCGGGGCAGGTACAGCACGGGTTAGATACAGAGTAAAGCTCCCTCTACACTGTCCCATCAAACACTCCCGGGGCAGGTACAGCACGGGTTAGATGCAGAGTAAAGCCCCCTCTACACTGTCCCATCAAACACTCCCAGGGCAGGTACAGCACGGGTTCGATACAGAGTAAAGCTTCATCTACACTGTCCCAGCAAACACTCCCAGGGCAGGTACAACAGGGGGCAGGCACTGAGTAAAGTTCCCTCGATGCTGTCCCATCAAACACTCCCAGGGCAGGTACAGCACGGGTTAGATACTGAGTAAAGCTCCCGCTACACTGTCTCATCAAACACTCCCAGGACAGGTACAGCACGGGTTAGATACAGAGTAAAGCTCCCTCTACACTGTCCCATCAAACACTCCCAGGGCAGGTACAGCACGGGTTAGATACAGAGTAAAGCTCCCTCTGCACTGTCCCATCAAACACTCCCAGGGCAGGTACAGCAGGGGTCAGATACAGTGTAAAGCTCCCTCTACACTGTCCCATCAAACACTCCCAGGGCAGGTACAGCACGGATTAGATACAGAGTCAAGCTCCCTCTGCACTGTCCCATCAAACACTCCCGGGGCAGGTACAGCACGGGATAGATACAGAGTAAAGCTCCCTCCACACTGTCCCATCAAACACTCCCAGGGCAGGTACAGCACAGATTAGATACAGAGTAAAGCTCCCTCTGCACTGTCCCATCAAACACTCCCAGGGCAGGTACAGCACGGGTTAGATACAGAGTAAAGCTCCTTCTGCACTGTCCCATCAAACACTCCCAGGGCACCTACAGCACGGGTTAGATACAGAGTAAATCTCCCTCTACACTGTCCCATCAAACACTCCCAAGGCAGGTACAGACCAGGTTAGATACAGAGTAAAGCTCCCTCGACACTGTCCCATCAAACACTCCCAGGGCAGGTGCAGCACGGGTTAGATACAGAGTAAAGCTCCCTTGACACTGTCCCATCAAACAATCCCAGCGCAGGTACAGCACGGGTTAGATACAGAGTAAAGCTCCCTCTACACTGTCCCATCAAACACTCCCGGGGCAGGTACAGCACGGGTTAGATGCAGAGTAAAGCTCCCTCTACACTGTCCCATCAAACACTCCCAGGGCAGGTACAGCACGGGTTAGATACAGAGTAAAGCTCCCTTGACACTGTCCCATCAAACAATCCCAGCGCAGGTCCAGCACGGGTTAGATACAGAGTAAAGCTCCCTCTACACTGTCCCATCAAACACTCCCGGGGCAGGTACAGCACGGGTTAGATGCAGAGTAAAGCTCCCTCCACACTGTCCCATCAAACACTCCCAGGGCAGGTACAGCAGGGGGCAGGTACTGAGTGAAGCTCCCTCTGCACTGTCCCATCAAACACTCCCGGGGCAGGTACAGCACGGGTTGGATGCAGAGTAAAGCTCCCTCTACCCTGTCCCATCAAACACTCCCAGGGCACGTACAGCACGGGTTAGATACACCGGCGCACAGTGGCTGCAGTGTGTACCATCCACAGGATGCACTGGAGCAACTCGCCAAGGCTTCTTTGACAGCACCTCCCAAACCCGCGACCTCTACCACCTAGAAGGACAAGGGCAGCAGGCACATGGGAACAACACCATCTGCACGTTCCCCTCCAAGTCACACACCATCCCGACTTGGAAATATATTGCCGTTCCTTCATCATTGTTGGGTCAAAATCCTGGAACTCCCTTCCTAACAGCACTGTGGGAGAACCTTCACCACACGGACTGCAGCGGTTCAAGAAGGCGGCTCACCACCACCTTCTCGAGGGCAATTGGGGATGGGCAATAAATGCCGGCCTCGCCAGCGACGCCCACATCCCATAAACAACTAAAAAAAAAGCTCCCTCCACACTGTCCCATCAAACACTCCCAGGGCAGGTACAGCACGGATTAGATACAGAGTAAAGCTCCCTCTACACTGTCCCATCAAACACTCCCAGGGCAGGTACAGCACGGGTTAGATACAGAGTAAAGCTCCCTCTGCACTGTCCCATCAAACACTCCCTGGGCAGGTACACCACGGGTTCGATACAGAGTAAAGCTCCCTCTGCACTGTCCCATCAAACACTCCCAGGGCAGGTACAGCACGGGTTTGATACAGAGTAAAGCTCCCTCTACAATGTCCCATCAAACACTCCCGGGGCAGGTACAGCACGGGTTAGATGCAGAGTAAAGCTCCCTCTACACTGTCCCATCAAACACTCCCAGGACAGGTACAGCACGGGTTAGATATACAGTAACTCTGTCCCTTTTCTCACCTACCTTGCCAGGGATGAAGCAGCAGAGATTGGTGTCGACATATTTCATGAACGTCATGTTGAGCAGGGACAGTCTGGTTTCCACGGCTGCCAAGATATCTGCGTGACGTGCCAGCGAGTGGTTCCTACGCTCTGACTCCCGCCTGTCAGAAGAGAGAATTGGAGAATTAGCCTTTCTCACGCTGACCTCAGCAAAGTTCGAAAGCAACAGGGAGTTAAGTTCCTTTTCTTGCCTTTCAATCTTTCCTGCTTCTCTTTCATCGGCTCGGCTATAATCAGGGCTACCCTTTATCATCTGTCGGATGAGACGTTAAACCGAGGCCCCGTCTGCCCTCTCAGGTGGACATAAAAGATCCGATGGCACTATTCGAAGAAGAGCAGGGGTGTTCTCCCCAGAGTCCTGGCCAATATTTATCCCTCAACCAACATCACCAAAACAGATCATCTGGTCATTACCACATCACTGTGGGATCGTGCTGTGTGCAAATTGGCTGCCATGTTTCCAACATGATTCAACTTCAAAAGTACTTCATTGTTGAAAAGTGCTTTGGGATGTCTTGAGATGGTGAAACGCTCTCAATAAATGCAACTCGTCCTTTCATTTCTCTCCCATTCCTCCTCAGCTCCAATCAAACTGGCTGTTGTGTTAAAACTCATCACATCATCATCAATCTGCTGAAATCGAGACTCATCTCCACGAGACTCATCTCCCCGACCCTCCTGGAACACTTTCCTCTCCGACCCTCCTGGAACACTTTCCTCCCCGAGACTCATCTCCCCGACCCTCCTGTAACCCTTTCCTCCCCGAGACTCATCTCCCCGACCCTCCTGGAACCCTTTCCTCCACGAGACTCATCTCCCCGACCCTCCTGTAACCCTTTCCTCCCCGAGACTCATCTCTCCGACCCTCCTGTAACACTTTCCTCTCCGACCCTCCTGGAACACTTTCCTCCCCGAGACTCATCTCCCCGACCCTCCTGTAACCCTTTCCTCCCCGAGACTCATCTCTCCGACCCTCCTGTAACCCTTTCCTCCCCGAGACTCATCTCCCCGACCCTCCTGTAACCCTTTCCTCCCCGACCCTCCTGTAACCCTTTCCTCCCCGAGACTCATCTATCCGACCCTCCTGGAACACTTTCCTCCCCGAGACTCATCTCTCCGACCCTCCTGTAACCCTTTCCTCCCCGAGACTCATCTCCCCGACCCTCCTGTAACCCTTTCCTCTCCGACCCTCCTGTAACCCTTTCCTCCCCGAGACTCATCTCTCCGACCCTCCTGGAACACTTTCCTCCCCGAGACTCATCTCCCCGACCCTCCTGGAACCCTTTCCTCCACGAGACTCATCTCCCCGACCCTCCTGTAACCCTTTCCTCCCCGAGACTCATCTCCCCGACCCTCCTGTAACCCTTTCCTCCCCGAGACTCATCTCCCCGACCCTCCTGTAACCCTTTCCTCCCCGAGACTCATCTCCCCGACCCTCCTGTAACCCTTTCCTCCCCGACCCTCCTGTAACCCTTTCCTCCCCGAGACTCATCTCTCCGACCCTCCTGGAACACTTTCCTCCCCGAGACTCATCTCCCCGACCCTCCTGTAACCCTTTCCTCCACGAGACTCATCTCCCCGACCCTCCTGTAACCCTTTCCTCCCCGAGACTCATCTCCCCGACCCTCCTGTAACCCTTTCCTCCCCGAGACTCATCTCCCCGACCCTCCTGTAACCCTTTCCTCCCCGAGACTCATCTCCCCGACCCTCCTGTAACCCTTTCCTCCACGAGACTCATCTCCCCGACCCTCCTGTAACCCTTTCCTCCCCGAGACTCATCTCCCCGACCCTCCTGTAACCCTTTCCTCCCCGAGACTCATCTCCCCGACCCTCCTGTAACCCTTTCCTCCCCGAGACTCATCTCCCCGACCCTCCTGTAACCCTTTCCTCCCCGAGACTCATCTCCCCGACCCTCCTGGAACACTTTCCTCCCCGAGACTCATCTCCCCGACCCTCCTGTAACCCTTTCCTCCCCGAGACTCATCTCCCCGACCCTCCTGGAACCCTTTCCTCCCCGAGACTCATCTCCCCGACCCTCCTGTAACCCTTTCCTCCCCGAGACTCATCTCCCCGACCCTCCTGTAACCCTTTCCTCCCCGAGACACATCTCCCCGACCCTCCTGTAACCCTTTCCTCCCCGAGACTCATCTCCCCGACGCTCCTGTAACCCTTTCCTCCCCGACCCTCCTGTAACACTTTCCTCTCCGAGACTCATCTCCCCGACCCTCCTGTAACCCTTTCCTCCCCGAGACACATCTCCCCGACCCTCCTGTAACCCTTTCCTCCCCGAGACTCATCTCCCCGACGCTCCTGTAACCCTTTCCTCCCAGACCCTCCTGTAACCCTTTCCTCCCCGACCCTCCTGTAACACTTTCCTCTCCGAGACTCATCTCCCCGACCCTCCTGGAACACTTTCCTCCCCGACCCTCCTGTAACCCTTTCCTACCCGACCCTCCTGTAACCCTTTCCTCCCCGACCCTCCTGTAACCCTTTCCTCCCCGACCCTCCTGTAACACTTTCCTCTCCGAGACTCATCTCCCCGACCCTCCTGTAACCCTTTCCTCCCCGAGACTCATCTCCCCGACCTTCCTGTAACCCTTTCCTCCCCGAGACTCATCTCTCCGACCCTCCTGTAACCCTTTCCTCCCCGAGACTCATCTCCCCGACCCTCCTGTAACACTTTCCTCCCCGAGACTCATCTCCCCGACCCTCCTGTAACCCTTTCCTCTCCGAGACTCATCTCCCCGACCCTCCTGTAACCCTTTCCTCCCCGAGACTCATCTCCCCGACCCTCCTGTAACCCTTTCCTCCCCGAGACTCATCTCCCCGACCCTCCTGTAACCCTTTCCTCCCCGAGACTCATCTCCCCGACCCTCCTGGAACACTTTCCTCCCCGAGACTCACCTCCCCGACCCTCCTGTAACCCTTTCCTCCCCGAGACTCATCTCCCCGACCCTCCTGTAACCCTTTCCTCCCCGAGACTCATCTCCCCGACCCTCCTGTAACCCTTTCCTCCCCGAGACTCATCTCCCCGACCCTCCTGTAACCCTTTCCTCCCCGAGACTCATCTCCCCGACCCTCCTGTAACCCTTTCCTCTCCGAGACTCATCTCCCCGACCCTCCTGGAACACTTTCCTCCCCGACCCTCCTGTAACCCTTTCCTCCCCGACCCTCCTGTAACCCTTTCCTCCCCGACCCTCCTGGAACACTTTCCGCCCCGACCCTCCTGTAACCCTTTCCTCCCCGAGACTCATCTCCCCGACCTTCCTGTAACCCTTTCCTCCCCGAGACTCACCTCCCCGACCCTCCTGTAACCCTTTCCTCCCCGAGACTCATCTCCCCGACCCTCCTGTAACCCTTTCCTCCCCGAGACTCATCTCCCCGATCCTCCTGTAACCCTTTCCTCCCCGAGACTCATCTCCCCGACCCTCCTGTAACCCTTTCCTCTCCGAGACTCATCTCCCCGATCCTCCTGAAACCCTTTCCTCCCCGAGACTCATCTCCCCGACCCTCCTGTAACCCTTTCCTCCCCGAGACTCATCTCCCCGACGCTCCTGTAACCCTTTCCTCCCCGAGACTCATCTCCCCGACCCTCCTGTAACCCTTTCCTCCCCGAGACTCATCTCCCCGACCCTCCTTTGACCCTTTCCTCCTCGACCCTCCTGTAACCCTTTCCTCTCCGATCCTCATCTCCCCGACGCTCCTGTAACACTTTCCTACCCGACCCTCCTGTAACCCTTTCCTACCCGACCCTCCTGTAACCCTTTCCTCCCCGACCCTCCTGTAACCCTTTCCTCCCCGACCCTCCTGTAACCCTTTCCTCCCCGACCCTCCTGTAACCCTTTCCTCCCCGACCCTCCTGTAACCCTTTCCTCCCCGAGACTCATCTCCCCGACCTTCCTGTAACCCTTTCCTCTCCGATCCTCATCTCCCCGACCCTCCTGGAACCCTTTCCTCCCCGACCCTCATGTCCCCGACCCTCCTGTAACCCTTTCCTCCCCGAGACTCATCTCCCCGACCCTCCTGTAACCCTTTCATCTCCGAGACTCACCTCCCCGACCCTCCTGTAACCCTTTCCTCTCCGAGACTCATCTCCCCGATCCTCCTGTAACCCTTTCCTCCCCGAGACTCATCTCCCCGACCCTCCTGTAACCCTTTCCTCTCCAAGACTCACCTCCCCGACCCTCCTGTAACCCTTTCCTCCCCGAGACTCATCTCCCCGACCCTCCTGTAACCCTTTCCTCTCCGAGACTCACCTCCCCGATCCTCCTGTAACCCTTTCCTCCCCAAGACTCATCTCCCCGACCCTCCTGTAACCCTTTCCTCTCCGAGACTCACCTCCCCGACCCTCCTGTAACCCTTTCCTCTCCAAGACTCACCTCCCCGACCCTCCTGTAACCCTTTCCTCCCCGAGACTCATCTCCCCGACCCTCCTGTAACCCTTTCCTCCCCGAGACTCATCTCCCCGACCCTCCTGGAACCCTTTCCTCCCCGAGACTCATCTCCCCGACCCTCCTGTAACCCTTTCCTCTCCGAGACTCATCTCCCCGACCCTCCTGTAACCCTTTCCTCCCAGACCCTCATCTCCGTGACCCTCCTGTAACCTACGTTGCCTCTCATTTTTTTCGGCCATGTGGGGAATGAATTTGTGCACAGATATAAAGGCTGTGTGCCACCGTTAAAAAAATCACAACTTTAAATAGAACATTTTTTTGGAAAACATTATTCAGGGTAAATAACAAACAGAACAAATGTACGAAATAATGGATAATTGTTACAATTTAATGTTATGTTGGCTGATAAATATATATAATTGATGAAATGGGTTTCTTAAGTTGCACTAGGATTGTGCAGACCAGTCTTGTTATATTTTATTAAAAATTATCTGATGGGAACGATTCCAATCAGCTTTTTATTGAATCAACTTAATGACTGCACACACTTTGATTCAAACAGAAATAATCAGAATTTTTAAATTGTCAGAAATACAAAACAGCTGATAAATCAGTCACTGAGAATTTGGGGATAGGGAACAGTTTCACTAAAGCTCTTGTTCCTCCCGCCACCCCCCCCCACCTCCATTGAATCCTCAGCAGGGTTTATAAAATTATTGCATTACAATTGTGCATCTTGCAGGGTCTCATTAGTTTTGGTTGCCTCTGTGTCAGGGCCCCTCAATTCTGATTGGGTGGAGATGCCCGGTCCCTGATTGGGTGGAGATGCCCGGTCCCTGATTGGGTGGAGATGCCCGGTCCCTGATTGGGTGGAGATGCCCGGTCCCTGATTGGGTGGAGATGCCCGGTCCCTGATTGGGTGGAGATGCCCGGTCCCTGATTGGGTGGAGATGCCCGGTCCCTGATTGGGTGGAGATGCCCGGTCCCTGATTGGCCACAAACGCATCGGTTTTGATTTTACCTCGTGGTCTGGTTTCCACACAACCAATCAGCTGCTAGCTGACTGCGTTTCCTAGCAACACAGTAAACAATGCAGCGGCTGGGGCTTGAGCCACAGGAAAGGACACTCGGACCTCCAGACACTCCCGAGCACCAGAGGCAGAGCAGTCCACCTTGGGGGGGGGCCCGCGGGCCGGTCGGCGCGGGGGGGGAGGGGCCAAGAGCACTGGTTTGGTACGCAGATGGAATGTTTAAATGTGCGGCCCACAACAGACTGCTGGGCACCCACGGAGCTTGGAGGGCACAGTGCCTGGAACCCTTTCCTTCATCACCCCAATTCTCCACACCTGGATTCCCAATGATCAGTGGAGGATCTGTTGCTCTTCCACTTTTACTGGCAGATGAATCTTTGAAGGCTGGAAGGTGCTGCTGTGGTGAGGACTGTCCGGTACCCCGCTGGTTACTCACCGTGGCAGCTGTGCTTTGACCTGTTTCTGACACAGACTGTGGTACCGTTCAACCTTCAGGAAGCCCTGGTTCAGCATCCGCTGGCAGATTGCATCCATCCGCTTACACATCTGGGGAAAGGACACAAGAAAATGACCGACAGGCTCCCACCTCCAGCTCTCCAGGGTATGAAAACACAGATGTTCATAACAGGTACAGCACAGGAGCAGGCCATTCGGCCCATCGTGCCTGTGCCGGCTCTTTCAAAGATCTATCCAATTAGTCCCACTCCCCCTGCTCTTTCCTCAAAACCCTGTAAATTTTTTCCCTTCGAGTATTTATCCAATTCCCTTTTGAAAGTTACTATTGAATCTGCTTCCACCCTTTCAGGCAGCACATTCCAGATCATTGCAACTCGCTGCGTAAAAAAATGTTTCCCCATGTCGCCTGTCTCTTTTGCCGATCACCTTAAATCTGTGTCCTGTGACCCTTCTGCCACTGGAAACAGTTTCTCCTTATTTACTCTGTCAAAACCGTTCATGGTCTTGAACACCTCGATCAAATCTCCCCTTAACCTTCTCTGTTCTAAGGAGAATGATCCCAGCTTCTCCAGTCTCTCCACATAACTGAAGTCCCTCATCCCTGGTACCATTCTAATCTCCTCTGCCTAAGGCCTTGACATCCTTCCTAAAGTGTGGTGCCCAGAATTGAACACAATACTCCAGCTGAGGCCTAACCAGTGTTTTATAAAGGTTTAGCATAGTTACAAATATTGTACAGCACAGAAACAGGCCATTCGGCCCAACAGGTCCATGCCAGTGTTTATGCTCCACACCAGCCTCCTCCCTCCTGACTTCATCTAACCCTATCAACATATCCTTCTATTGCTTTCTCCCTCATGTTTATCTAGACACTGGTTGGGCAGTGTCCTAGGCCCAACCATCTTCAGCTGCTTCATCAATGACCTTCCCTCCATCATAAGGTCAGAAATGGGGATGTTCGCTGATGATTGCACAGTGTTCAGTTCCATTCGCAACCCCTCAAATAATGAAGCAGTCCGAGCCTGCATGCAGCAAGACCTGGACAACATCCAGGCTTGGGCTGATAAGTGGCAAGTAACATTCGCGCCAGATAAGTGCCAGGCAATGACCACCTCCAACAAGAGAGTCTAACCACCTCCCCTTGACATTCAACGGCATTACCATCGCCGAATCCCCCACCATCAACATCCTGGGGGTCACCATTGACCAGAAACTGAACTGGACCAGCCATATAAATACTGTGGCTACGAGAGCAGGTCAGAGGCTGGGTATTCTGCGGCGAGTGACTCACCTCCTGACTCCCCAAAGCCTTTCCACCATCTACAAGGCACAAGTCAGGAGTGTGATGGAATACTCTCCACTTGCCTGGATGAGTGCAGCTCCAACAACACTCAAGAAGCTCGACACCATCCAGGACAAAGCAGCCCGCTTGATTGGCACCCCATCCACCACCCTAAACATTCACTCCCTTCACCACCGGCGCACTGTGGCTGCAGTGTGCACCATCCACAGGATGCACTGCAGCAACTCGCCAAGGTTTCTTCGACAGCACCTCCCAAACCCGCGACCTCTACCACCTAGAAGGACAAGGGCAGCAGGCACATGGGAACAACACCACCTGCACGTTCCCCTCCAAGTCACACACCATCCCGACTTGGAAATATATTGCCGTTCCTTCATTGTCACTGGGTCAAAATCCTGGAACTCCCTTCCTAACATCACTGTGGGAGAACCGTCACCACACGGACTGCAGCGGTTCAAGAAGGCGGCTCACCACCACCTTCTCGGGGGCAATTAGGGATGGGCAATAAATGCCGGCCTTGCCAGCGACGCCCACATCCCGTGAACGAATAAAAAAAATGCATCAACTTCTCCTTGTGGTAGCGAGTTCCACATTCCAACCACTCTGGGTAAAGAGGTTTGTCCTGAATTCCCCATTAGATTTATTAGTGACTATCTTATATTTATGGCCCCTAGTTCTAGTCTTCCCCGCAAGTGGAAACATCTTCTCGATGTCTATCCCATCAAACCTTTCATAATCTTAAAGACCTCAGGTCATCCCTCAGTCTTCTCTATTCCAGTGAAAAGAGCCCCAGCCTGCTCAATCTTTCCTGATAGGTACAACCTCTTAGTTCTGATATAATCCGAGTAAATCTTTTTTGCACCTTCTCCAGTGCCTCTATATCCTTTTCATAAAAGGGAGACCAGAACTGTTCACAATACTCAAGTGTGGTCTAACCAAGCTTCTATACAAGTTTAGCATAATGTCTCTGCTTTTTAATTCTATCCCTCTAGAAATGAACCCATGCTTGGTTTGCTTTTTTTTATGGCCTTATACCTGCGTCACTACTTTTAGTGATTTGTGTATCTGAACCCCCAAATCCCTCTGCTCCTCGACCCCAATTAGACTCTTATCCAAGCAGTATGTGGCCCCCTTATTCTTCCTACCAAAATGTAATACCTCACACTTATCTGTATTGAAATTCATTTGCCAATGACACACCCATTCTGCAAGTTTACTAATGTCTTCCTGTATTTTGTTGCAGTCCTCCTCAGTGTTAATACTCCTCAATTTGGTGCCATCCACAAATTTTGAAATTGTACTTCCGATTCCAAGTTGTTTATGTAAATAGTGAACAGTGGTCCCAGCACCGATCCTTGTGGATCACCACTTCCCACCTTTTGCCAGTCTGAGTAACTACCTTTGACCCCTACTCTGTTTTGTTTTGTAGCCAACTTGCTATCCATTCTGCTACTTGTCCCAACTCCACTTGCTCTGACCTTAGTCATGAGTCTACTATGCAGTACCTTATCAAAGGCCTTTTGAAAATCCAAATATATTACATCTACTGCATTACCCTTGTCTGCCCTTTCTGTTACTACTTCAAAGAATTCAACAATTCAACAAGGTTGTCAAACATGACCTCACCTTTTGAAATCCATGCTGACTATTCTTTATATTTTCAGTTTCCAGATGTTTTTCTATTACATTTTTGAGCAAGGTTATCTTTCCTATCACTGACGTTAAGCTAACTGATATATAGTTCCCTGGACTTGTTCTGTCTCCCTTTTTAAATAAAGGAATCATATTAGCTGTCCGCCAGTCCTCTGGCACTATTCCCTTTTCTAATGAATTTTTATACATATATGTAATAGTGCCTCTGATATTAGACTCACCTGACGAAGGAGAAAGCCTCCGAAAGCTTGTGATTTTCAAATAAAACAGTTGGACTATAACCTGGTGTTGTAAGATTCCTTACATCTGATACTAGAGGCAGAGGCACTATTACAGTGTAATAGCCATGGTATATCATTACTAGTTTGTAATGCTAGTTTTTCTCTTGCTTTTGTGTTCAATATATTTCTCCTGGATTCTATTGATCGTTTTAAATGTTTCCTACTGCTGTTTTATTTCTTTGTTTATCGTAAATTTTTCCACTTTATTTTGCGTAGATTCATTCTCACCCCCTGAAAATCATCTTTTTCCCCATTTATTACTTTGGTCTTTGTCTTATTTATGTCCTCCTCTTGGTTGCTATTGCCTAGATATTCCCCTACGCTTCTCTTACCTGTTCTGGTTCATTTCCCATTACTAGATCCAGCAGTGCTTCCTCTCTTGTTGGGCTTTTTACATACTGGGTAAGAAAGGAGTCCTGCACACATTGTGAAAACTCCATTCCCTGTACCCCTTTACCTACCTCTTCTTGCCAGTTTATTTGGGGATAGTTAAAATCTCCCATGATTATTATTCTATGGCCTTTACTCATTTCACATATTTGCTCACATATTTCTTCCTCCACCTCCTTGCTTTTGTACTCTATCCCTCTAGTAATAAAGCCCAGGATCCCAATGCTTTTTTAACACTCTTCTCTCAACTTGTCCTGCCACTGTCGAAGATTTGTGTACATAAACCCCCAGCTCTCCCTGTTCCTGTACCCCTTTTAAAATTGTACCATTTAGTTTATATTACCTCTCCTCATTCTTCCTACCAAAATGAATCACTTCACAATTCTCTGTGTTAAATTTCATCTGCCGTGTGTCTGCCCATTCCACCAGTCTGTCTGTGCCCTCCTGAAGTCTGTTTCTATCCTCCACATTGTTTACTATGTCTCCGAGTTTCAGGTCATCTGCAAACATTGAAATTATACCATCGAGACCCAAGTCCAGGTCATTAATTATATCAAAAAGAGCACCTCAAACCCTGAGTGACACACTGACCCTTCACCTGGGAACTGACCTCCCGTTCCGGATACTCCGACCCTTCACCTGGGAACTGACCTCCCGTTCCAGACACACTGACCCTTCACCTGGGAACTGACCTCCCGTTCCGGATACTCCGACCCTTCACCTGGGAACTGACCTCCCGTTCCAGACACTCCGACCCTTCACCTGGGAACTGACCTCCCGTTCCAGACACTCCGACCCTTCACCTGGGAACTGACCTCCCGTTCCAGACACTCCGACCCTTCACCTGGGAACTGACCTCCCGTTCCAGACACTCTGACCCTTCACCTGGGAACTGACCTCCCGTTCCAGACACTCTGACCCTTCACCTGGGAACTGACCTCCCGTTCCAGACACTCCGATCCTTCACCTGGGAACTGACCTCCCGTTCCAGACACACTGACCCTTCACCTGGGAACTGACCTCCCGTTCCAGACACACTGACCCTTCACCTGGGAACTGACCTCCCGTTCCGGACACTCCGACCCTTCACCTGGGAACTGACCTCCCGTTCCAGACACTCAGACCCTTCACCTGGGAACTGACCTCCCGTTCCAGACACTCCGACCCTTCACCTGGGAACTGACCTCCCGTTCCAGACACTCCGACCCTTCACCTGGGAACTGACCTCCCGTTCCAGACACTCCGACCCTTCACCTGGGAACTGACCTCCCGTTCCAGACACTCAGACCCTTCACCTGGGAACTGACCTCCCGTTCCAGACACTCCGACCCTTCACCAGACTCTGATTCCGCAGCATTTGTTTTCATGGTCAATGATCCCCGGCCCGGCCCCTGATCCCCGGGGTGTTATTGATCCCCGGCCCGGCCCCTGATCCCCGGGGTGTTATTGATCCCCGGCCCGGCCCCTGATCCCCGGGGTGTTATTGATCCCCGGCCCGGCCCCTGATCCCCGGGGTGTTATTGATCCCCGGCCCGGCCCCTGATCCCCGGGGTGTTATTGATCCCCGGCCCGGCCCCTGATCCCCGGGGTGTTATTGATCCCCGGCCCGGCCCCTGATCCCCGGGGTGTTATTGATCCCCGGCCCGGCCCCTGATCCCCGGGGTGTTATTGATCCCCGGCCCGGCCCCTGATCCCCGGGGTGTTATTGATCCCCGGCCCGGCCCCTGATCCCCGGGGTGTTATTGATCCCCAGCCCGGCCCCTGATCCCTGATCCCCGGGGTGTTATTGATCCCCAGCCCGGCCCCTGATCCCCGGGGTGTTATTGATCCCCGGCCCGGCCCCTGATCCCCGGGGTGTTATTGATCCCCGGCCCAGCCCAGCCCCTGATCCCCGGGGTGTTATTGATCCCCGGCCCGGCCCCCGATCCCCGGGGTGTTATTGATCCCCAGCCCGGCCCCTGATCCCTGGGGTGTTATTGATCCCCGGCCCGGCCCCAGGCCCCTGATCCCCGGGGTGTTATTGATCCCCGGCCCGGCCCCTGATCCCCGGGGTGTTATTGATCCCCGGCCCGGCCCCAGGCCCCTGATCCCCGGGGTGTTATTGATCCCCGGCCCCAGGCCCCTGATCCCCGGGATGTTATTGATCCCCGGCCCGGCCCCTGATCCCCGGGGTGTTATTGATCCCCAGCCCGGCCCCTGATCCCCGGGGTGTTATTGATCCCCAGCCCGGCCCCTGATCCCCGGGGTGTTATTGATCCCCGGCCCAGCCCCCGGCCCCCGATCCCCGGGGTGTTATTGATCCCCGGCCCGGCCCCTGATCCCTGATCCCCGGGGTGTTATTGATCCCCGGCCCGGCCCCTGATCCCCGGGGTGTTATTGATCCCCGGCCCGGCCCCTGATCCCTGATCCCCGGGGTGTTATTGATCCCCGGCCCGGCCCCCGGCCCCTGATCCCCGGGGTGTTATTGATCCCCAGCCCGGCCCCTGATCCCCGGGGTGTTATTGATCCCCGGCCCAGCCCCCGGCCCCCGATCCCCGGGGTGTTATTGATCCCCGGCCCGGCCCCTGATCCCTGATCCCCGGGGTGTTATTGATCCCCAGCCCGGCCCCTGATCCCCGGGGTGTTATTGATCCCCGGCCCGGCCCCTGATCCCCGGGGTGTTATTGATCCCCGGCCCGGCCCCAGGCCCCTGATCCCCGGGGTGTTATTGATCCCCGGCCCGGCCCCTGATCCCTGATCCCCGGGGTGTTATTGATCCCCGGCCCGGCCCCTGATCCCCGGGGTGTTATTGATCCCCGGCCCGGCCCCCGGCCCCTGATCCCCGGGGTGTTATTGATCCCCGGCCCGGCCCCTGATCCCCGGGGTGTTATTGATCCCCGGCCCGGCCCCCGGCCCCTCACCAGCCGCAGGCCGCTGATCTCGTCGTACGACAGGAATCCGAGGACGGAGTCGATGGCGACGATGGGCAGGTTGAGCAGCGGGTTGTCCTGGTGAAGCTGCTCCGGCCCGAGCTCCAGGCCCGAGTCTCCGCCCGGCCCCGACCCCGACCCGCTCCCGTCCGCCCGCTCCGCCGCCATCTTCTCATCTCCCCGCCCGCACGGAAGTGACGGCCAGGGGGCGGGGCCGGCCGCATCGGCGTCACTTCCGGCCTGACCCCCCAACATTCCAACATCACAAACTGGCCAGGATTCTGCGCAGAACAGACGGAAACAGGGGCAGGAGGATATCTGCAGAGCAGGGGGATATCCAGAGAAAAGGGGGATATCCAGAGAAAGGGAGGCCATCCAGAGAAAGGGAGGACATCCAGAGAAAGGGAGGACATCCATAGAACGGGAGGATATCTGCAGAGCTGGGGGACATCCAGAGAACAGGAGGATATCCAGAGAACATGGGGATATCCGCAGAGCAGGGGGATATCCACAGAGCTGGGGGATATCCGTAGAGCTGGGGGATATCCACAGAGCTGGGGGATATCCACAGAGCTGGGGGATATCCAGAGAGCAAGGGGATTATCCAGAGAGCAAGGGGATTATCCAGAGAGCAAGGGGGATATCCAGAGAAAGGGAGGACATCCAGTGAAAGGGAGGACATCCAGAGAACAGGAGGATTTCTGCAGAGCAGGGGGATATCCAGAGAACAGGGGGGCATCCAGAGAACAGGGGGATATCCAGAGAGCGGGGAGATATCCACTGAACAGGAGCATATCAATGCAACAGGAGAACATCCAGAGAACAGGGGGACATCCAGAGAACAGGGGGGCATCCAGAGAACAGGGGGGCATCCAGAGAACAGGGGGGCATCCAGAGAACAGGGGGGCATCCAGAGAACAGGGGGACATCCAGTGAACAGGGGGACATGCAATGAACAGGGGGACATCCGGAGAACAGGGGGATATCCAGAGAGTGGGGAGATTTCCAGAGAACAGGGGGATATCCACAGAGCTGGGGGGATATCCGCAGAGCTGGGGGACATCCAGAGAACAGGATAACATCCGGAGTGCAGGAGGATATCTGCACAGCAGGAGGATATCCAGAGAACAGGGGGATAGCCGCAGAGCAGGAGGATATCTAGAGAACAGGAGGATGTGCAGAGAACAGGGGGATATCCACAGAGCTGCGGGACATCCAGATAACAGGAGGATATCCAGAGAGCAAGGGGATATCCAGCGAACAGAAGGATAGCCAGAGAGCAGGAGGATATCCAGAGAACAGGGGGATATCCACAGAGCTGGGGGACATCCAGAGAACAGGAGGATATCCAGAGAACAGTGGGATATCCGGAGAAAAGGGGGATGTCCAAAGAACAGGAGGATATCCACAGAACAGGGGGATATCCGCAGAGCAGGGAGCTAGCCAGAGAACAGGGGGATATCCGCAGAGCAGGGGGATACCGAGAGAACAGGGGGATATCCAGAGAACTGGGGGATATCTGCAGAGCAGGAGGATATCCAGAGAAAAGGGGGATATCCAGGGAAAGGGAGGACATCCAGTGAAAGGGAGGACATCCAGAGAACAGGAGGATTTCTGCAGAGCAGGGGGATATACAGAGAACAGGGGGACATCCAGAGAACAGGGGGATAACCAGAGAGCGGGGAGATATCCACTGAACAGGAGCATATCAATACAACAGGGGGACATCCAGAGAACAGGAGGACATCCAGAAAACGGGAGAACATCCAGAGAACAGGGGGATATCCAGAGAGCAGGGGGATATCCAGAGAGCAGGGGGACATCCAGAGAACAGGGGGACATCCAGAGAACAGGGGGATATCCAGAGAGCGGGGAGATTTCCAGAGAACAGGGGGATATCCACAGAGCTGGGGGATATCCGCAGAGCTGGGGGACATCCAGAGAACAGGATAACATCCGGAGTACAGGAGGATATCCGCACAGCAGGAGGATATCCAGAGAACAGGGGGATATCCGCAGAGCTGGGGGATATCCACAGAGCTGGGGGACATCCAGAGAACAGGATAACATCCGGAGTACAGGAGGATATCCGCACAGCAGGAGGATATCCAGAGAACAGGGGGATAGCCGCAGAGCAGGAGGATATCTAGAGAACAGGAGGATATGCAGAGAACAGGGGGATATTCAGAGAGCAAGGGGATATCCAGCGAACAGAAGGATAGCCAGAGAGCAGGAGGATATCCAGAGAGCAAGGGGATATCCACAGAGCAGGGGGATATCTACAGAACAGGAGGATATCCACAGAACAGGGGGACATCCAGAGAACAGGAGGATATCCAGAGAAAAGGGGGATAGCCGCAGAGCAGGAGGGTATCCAGAGGAAAAGGGGATATCCAGAGAACGGGGATATCCGCAGAGCAGGAGGATATCCGGAGAACAGTGGGATATCCGGAGAACAGGGGGATGTCCAGAGAACAGGAGGATATCCACAGAACAGGGGGATATCCGCAGAGCAGGGAGATAGCCAGAGAACAGGGGGATATCCGCAGAGCAGGGGGATACCGAGAGAACAGGGGGATATCCAGAGAACTGGGGGATATCTGCAGAGCAGGAGGATATCCAGAGAACAGGGGGATATCCAGAGAACAGGGGGCTATCCAGAGAACAGGGGGCTATCCGCAGAGCAGGGGGATATTCAGAGAACATTGGGATATCCAGAGAACAGGAGGGTATCTACAGAACAGGAGGATATCCAGAGAACAGGGGGATATCTGCAGAGCAGCAGGATATCCAGAGAACAGGGGGATATCTGCAGAGCAGCAGGATATCCAGAGAACAGGAGGATAATCCAGAGAACAGGGGGATATCCGCAGAACAGGGGGATATCCGCAGAACAGGGGGATATCCGCAGAACAGGGGGATATCCAGAGAACAGGGGGATATCTGCGGAACAGAGGGATATCTGTGGAACAGGGGGACATCCAGAGAACAGGAAGATATCCACAGAGCTGGGGGATATCCGTAGAGCAGGGGTTATCCACAGAGCTGGGGGATATCCAGAGAAAGGGAGGACATCCAGAGAACAGGAGGATATCTGCAGAGCTGGAGGATATCCGTAGAGCAGGGGGATATCCACAGAGCAGGGGGATATCCAGAGAAAAGGGGGATATCCAAAGAAAGGGAGGCCATCCAGAGAAAGGGAGGACATCCAGAGAACGGGAGGATATCTGCAGAGCTGGGGGATATCCAGAGAACAGGAGGAAATCCAGAGAACATGGGGATATCCGCAGAGCAGGGGGATATCCGTAGAGCTGGGGGATATCCGTAGAACTGGGGGATATCCGTAGAGCTGGGAGATATCCACAGAGCTGGGAGATATCCACAGAGCTGGGGGATATCCACAGAGCAAGGGGGATATCCAGAGAGCAAGGGGGATATCCAGAGAAAGGGAGGACATCCAGAGAATGGGAAGATATCTGCAGATCTGGGGGATATCCAGAGAACAGGAGGATATCCAGAGAACATGGTGATATCCACAGAACAGGGGGACATCCACAGAACAGGGGAACATCCAGAGAACAGGGGGATATCCAGAGAACAGGGGGATATCCAGAGAACAGGGGGATATCCGCAGAGCTGGGGGATATCCAGAGAAAAGGGGGATATCCAGAGAAAAGGGGGATAGCCAGAGAAAAGGGGGCTATCCAGAGAAAAGGGGGATATCCAGAGAAAGGGAGGACATCCAGTGAAAGGGAGGACATCCAGAGAACGGGAGGATTTCTGCAGAGCAGGGGGATATCCAGAGATCAGGGGGACATCCAGAGAACAGGGGGATATCCAGAAATAGACAGTTTCCTAGAAGTAAAGGGAATTAGGGGTTATGGGGAGCGGGCAGGAAATTGGACATGAAGCTGAGTTCGGATCGGTCAATGCCCTGTGGGTGGCAGAGAGGGCCCAGGGGCTATGTGGCCGGGTCCTGCTCCGACTTCTTGTGTTCTTTAGATTTGTGGTTGGGATCAGATCAGCCATGATCTTATTGAATGGCGGAGCAGGCTCGAGGGGCAATTTGGCCTACTCCTGCTCCAATTTCTTATGTTCTTATGTTCTTATGTTCTTATATCCAGAGAACGGGGAGATATCCACTGAACAGCAGCATATCAATACAACAGGGGAACATCCAGAGAACAGGAGGACATCCAGAAAACAGGGGGGCATCCAGAGAACAGGGGGGCATCCAGAGAACAGGGGGGCATCCAGAGAACAGGGGGGCATCCAGAGAACAGGGGGGCATCAAGAGAACAGGGGGACATCAAGAGAACAGGGGGACATCCAGAGAACAGGGGGCCATCCAGAGAACAGGGGGACATCCAGAGAACAGGGGGACATCCAGAGAACAGGGGGACATCCAGAGAACAGGGGGACATCCAGAGAACAGGGGGACATCCAGAGAACAGGGGGACATCCAGAGAACAGGCGGATATCCAGAGAGCGGGGAGATTTCCAGAGAACAGGGCAATATCCGCAAAGCGGGGAGATGTCCACTGAACAGCAGCATATCAATACAACAGGGGGACATCCAGAGAACAGGAGGACATCAGAAAACAGGAGAACATCCAGAGAACAGGGGGGCATCCAGAGAACAGGGGGCATCCAGAGAACAGGGGGGCATCCAGAGAACAGGGGGATATCCAGAGAGCAGGGGGATATCCAGAGAGCAGGGGGATATCCAGAGAACAGGGGGGCATCCAGAGAACAGGGGGGTATCCAGAGAACAGTGGGGTATCCAGAGAACAGTGGGGCATCCAGAGAACAGGGGGGCATCCAGAGAACAGGGGGCCATCCAGAGAACAGGGGGCCATCCAGAGAACAGGGGGATATCCAGAGAGCAGGAGGATATCCAGAGAACAGGGGGATATCCACAGAGCTGGGGGACATCCAGAGAACAGGATAACATCCGGAGTGCAGGAGGATATCCGCACAGCAGGTGGATATCCAGAGAACAGGGGGATAGCCGCAGAGCAGGAGGATATCTAGAGAACAGGAGGATATGCAGAGAACAGGAGGATATGCAGAGAACAGGGGGGTATCCACAGAGCTGCGGGACATCCAGAGAACAGGAGGATATCCAGAGAGCAAGGGGATATCCAGCGAACAGAAGGATAGCCAGAGAGCAGGAGGATATCCAGAGAACAGAGGGATATCCACAGAGCTGGGGGACATCCAGAGAACAGGAGGATATTCAGAGAACAGGGGGATATCCGCAGAGCAGGAGGATATCCAGAGAACAGGGGGATATCCAGAGAACAGGGGGATATCCAGAGAACAGGGGGATAGCCAGAGGGCAAGGGGATATCCACAGAGCAGGAGGATATCCGGAGAACAGTGGGATATCCGGAGAACAGGGGGATGTCCAGAGAACAGGAGGATATCCACAGAACAGGGGGATATCCGCAGAGCAGGGAGATAGCCAGAGAACAGGGGGATATCCGCAGAGAAGGGGGATACCGAGAGAACAGGGGGATATCCAGAGAACTGGGGGATATCTGCAGAGCAGGAGGATATCCAGAGAACAGGGGGATATCCAGAGAAAAGGGGGATATCCAGAGAAAGGGAGGACATCCAGTGAAAGGGAGGATATCAAGAGAACGGGAGGATTTCTGCAGAGCAGGGGGTTATCCAGAGAACAGGGGGACATCCAGAGAACAGGGGGATAACCAGAGAGCTGGGAGATATCCACTGAACAGGAGCATATCAATACAACAGGGGGACATCCAGAGAACAGGAGGACATCCAGAAAACAGGAGAACATCCAGAGAACAGGGGGATATCCAGAGAGCAGGGGGATATCCAGAGAACAGGGGGACATCCAGAGAACAGGGGGACATCCAGAGAACAGGGGGACATCCAGAGAACAGGGGGACATCCAGAGAACAGGGGGACATCCAGAGAACAGGGGGACATCCAGAGAACAGGGGGACATCCAGAGAACAGGGGGACATCCAGAGAACAGGGGGACATCCAGAGAACAGGGGGACATCCAGAGAACAGGGGGACATCCAGAGAACAGGGGGACATCCAGAGAACAGGGGGATATCCAGAGAACAGGGGGACATCCAGATAACAGGGGGACATCCAGAGAACAGGGGGATATCCAGAGAGCGGGGAGATTTCCAGAGAACAGGGCGATATCCGCAGAGCTTGGGGATATCCGCAGAGCTGGGGGACATCCAGAGAACAGGATTACATCCGGAGTACAGGAGGATATCCGCAGAGCAGGAGGATATCCGGAGAACAGTGGGATATCCGGAGAACAGGGGGATGTCCAGAGAACAGGAGGATATCCACAGAACAGGGGGATATCCGCAGAGCAGGGAGATAGCCAGAGAACAGGGGGATATCCGCAGAGCAGGGGGATACCGAGAGAACAGGGGGATATCCAGAGAACTGGGGGATATCTGCAGAGCAGGAGGATATCCAGAGAACAGGGGGATATCCATAGAACAGGGGGCTATCCGCAGAGCAGGGGGATATTCAGTGAACATTGGGATATCCAGAGAACAGGAGGGTATCTACAGAACAGGAGGATATCCAGAGAACAGGGGGATATCTGCAGAGCAGCAGGATATCCAGAGAACAGGAGGATAATCCAGAGAACAGGAGGATATCCACAGAACAGGGGGATATCCGCAGAACAGGGGGATATCCAGAGAACAGGGGGATATCTGCGGAACAGAGGGATATCTGTGGAACAGGGGGACATCCAGAGAACAGGAAGATATCCACAGAGCTGGGGGATATCCGTAGAGCAGGGGTTATCCACAGAGCTGGGGGATATCCAGAGAAAGGGAGGACATCCAGAGAACAGGAGGATATCTGCAGAGCTGGAGGATATCCGTAGAGCAGGGGGATATCCACAGAGCAGGGGGATATCCAGAGAAAAGGGGGATATCCAAAGAAAGGGAGGCCATCCAGAGAAAGGGAGGACATCCAGAGAACGGGAGGATATCTGCAGAGCTGGGGGATATCCAGAGTACAGGAGGAAATCCAGAGAACATGGGGATATCCGCAGAGCAGGGGGATATCCGTAGAGCTGGGGGATATCCGTAGAACTGGGGGATATCGGTAGAGCTGGGAGATATCCACAGAGCTGGGGGATATCCACAGAGCTGGGGGATATCCAGAGAGCAAGGGGGATATCCAGAGAGCAAGGGGGATATCCAGAGAAAGGGAGGACATCCAGAGAATGGGAGGACATCCAGAGAATGGGAAGATATCTGCAGATCTGGGGGATATCCAGAGAAAAGGAGGATATCCAGAGAACATGGTGATATCCACAGAACAGGGGGACATCCAGAGAACAGGGGGATATCCAGAGAACAGGGGGATATCCAGAGAACAGGGGGATATCCAGAGAACAGGGGGATATCTGCAGAGCTGGGGGATATCCAGAGAAAAGGGGGATATCCAGAGAAAAGGGGGATATCCAGAGAAAAGGGGGGTATCCAGAGAAAAGCGGGATATCCAGAGAAAGGGAGGACATCCAGTGAAAGGGAGGACATCCAGAGAACGGGAGGATTTCTGCAGAGCAGGGGGATATCCAGAGAACAGGGGGACATCCAGAGAACAAGGGGATATCCAGAGAACGGGGAGATATCCACTGAACAGCAGCATATCAATACAACAGGGGGACATCCAGAGAACAGGAGGACATCCAGAAAACAGGAGGACATCCAGAGAACAGGGGGGCATCCAGAGAACAGGGGGGCATCCAGAGAACAGGGGGGCATCCAGAGAACAGGGGGGCATCCAGAGAACAGGGGGGCATCCAGAGAACAGGGGACATCCAGAGAACAGGGGGACATCCAGAGAACAGGGGGCCATCCAGAGAACAGGGGGCCATCCAGAGAACAGGGGGACATCCAGAGAACAGGGGGACATCCAGAGAACAGGGGGACATCCAGAGAACAGGGGGACATCCAGAGAACAGGCGGATATCCAGAGAGCGGGGAGATTTCCAGAGAACAGGGCAATATCCGCAGAGCGGGGAGATATCCACTGAACAGCAGCATATCAATACAACAGGGGGACATCCAGAGAACAGGAGGACATCAGAAAACAGGAGAACATCCAGAGAACAGGGGGGCATCCAGAGAACAGGGGGCATCCAGAGAACAGGGGGGCATCCAGAGAACAGGGGGATATCCAGAGAGCAGGGGGATATCCAGAGAGCAGGGGGATATCCAGAGAACAGGGGGGCATCCAGAGAACAGGGGGGCATCCAGAGAACAGGGGGGCATCCAGAGAACAGTGGGGCATCCAGAGAAAAGGGGGCATCCAGAGAACAGGGGGGCATCCAGAGAACAGTGGGGCATCCAGAGAACAGGGGGGCATCCAGAGAACAGGGGGCCATCCAGAGAACAGGGGGACATCCAGAGAGCAGGAGGATATCCAGAGAACAGGGGGATATCCACAGAGCTGGGGGACATCCAGAGAACAGGATAACATCCGGAGTGCAGGAGGATATCCGCACAGCAGGAGGATATCCAGAGAACAGTGGGGCATCCAGAGAACAGGGGGGCATCCAGAGAACAGGGGGACATCCAGAGAACAGGGGGACATCCAGAGAAGAGGGGGACATCCAGAGAGCAGGGGGATATCCGGAGAACAGGGGGATATCCAGAGAGCAGGAGGATATCCAGAGAACAGGGGGATATCCACAGAGCTGGGGGACATCCAGAGAACAGGATAACATCCGGAGTGCAGGAGGATATCCGCACAGCAGGAGGATAACCAGAGAACAGTGGGGCATCCAGAGAACAGGGGGGCATCCAGAGAACAGGGGGACATCCAGAGAACAGGGGGACATCCAGAGAAGAGGGGGACATCCAGAGAGCAGGGGGATATCCGGAGAACAGGGGGATATCCAGAGAGCAGGAGGATATCCAGAGAACAGGGGGATATCCACAGAGCTGGGGGACATCCAGAGAACAGGATAACATCCGGAGTGCAGGAGGATATCCGCACAGCAGGAGGATATCCAGAGAACAGGGGGATAGCCGCAGAGCAGGAGGATATCTAGAGAACAGGAGGATATGCAGAGAACAGGAGGATATGCATAGAACAGGGGGGTATCCACAGAGCTGCGGGACATCCAGAGAACAGGAGGATATCCAGAGAGCAAGGGGATATCCAGCGAACAGAAGGATAGCCATAGAGCAGGAGGATATCCAGAGAACAGAGGGATATCCACAGAGCTGGGGGACATCCAGAGAACAGGAGGATATTCAGAGAACAGGGGGATATCCGCAGAGCAGGAGGATATCCAGAGAACAGGGGGATATCCAGAGAACAGGGGGATATCCAGAGAACAGGGGGATAGCCAGAGGGCAAGGGGATATCCACAGAGCAGGAGGATATCCGGAGAACAGTGGGATATCCGGAGAACAGGGGGATGTCCAGAGAACAGGAGGATATCCACAGAACAGGGGGATATCCGCAGAGCAGGGAGATAGCCAGAGAACAGGGGGATATCCGCAGAGAAGGGGGATACCGAGAGAACAGGGGGATATCCAGAGAACTGGGGGATATCTGCAGAGCAGGAGGATATCCAGAGAACAGGGGGATATCCAGAGAAAAGGGGGATCTCCAGAGAAAGGGAGGACATCCAGTGAAAGGGAGGATATCAAGAGAACGGGAGGATTTCTGCAGAGCAGGGGGTTATCCACTGAACAGGGGGACATCCAGAGAACAGGGGGATAACCAGAGAGCTGGGAGATATCCACTGAACAGGAGCATATCAATACAACAGGGGGACATCCAGAGAACAGGAGGACATCCAGAAAACAGGAGAACATCCAGAGAGCAGGGGGATATCCAGAGAGCAGGGGGATATCCAGAGAACAGGGGGACATCCAGAGAACAGGGGGACATCCAGAGAACAGGGGGACATCCAGAGAACAGGGGGACATCCAGAGAACAGGGGGACATCCAGAGAACAGGGGGACATCCAGAGAACAGGGGGACATCCAGAGAACAGGGGGACATCCAGAGAGAAGGGGACATCCAGAGAACAGGGGGACATCCAGAGAACAGGGGGATATCCAGAGAACAGGGGGACATCCAGATAACAGGGGGACATCCAGAGAACAGGGGGATATCCAGAGAGCGGGGAGATTTCCAGAGAACAGGGCGATATCCGCAGAGCTTGGGGATATCCGCAGAGCTGGGGGACATCCAGAGAACAGGATTACATCCGGAGTACAGGAGGATATCCGCACAGCAGGAGGATATCCAGAGAACAGGGGGATAGCCGCAGAGCAGGAGGATATCTAAAGAACAGGAGGATATGCAGAGAACAGGGGGATATCCACAGAGCTGCGGGACATCCAGAGAACAGGAGGATATCCAGAGAGCAAGGGGATATTCAGCGAACAGAAGGATAGCCAGAGAGCAGGAGGATATCCAGAGAACAGGGGGATATCCACAGAGCTGGGGGACATCCAGAGAACAGGAGGATATCCACAGAACAGGGGGACATCCAGAGAACAGGGGGCTATCCAGAGAGCAGGGAGATATCCACAGAACAGGAGCATATCAAGACAACAAGGGGACATCCAGAGAACAGGGAGACATCCAGAGAACAGGGAGACATTCAGAGAACAGGGAGATTTCCAGAGAGCGGGGATATCTGCGGAACAGGGGGTACCTGCGGAACAGGGGGACATCCAGAGAACAGGGGGACATCCAGAGAACAGGGTGATATCCAGAGAACAGGGGGTTATCTGCAGAGCAGGGGGATATCCAGAGAACAGGGGGACATCCAGAGAACAGGGGGATAACCAGAGAGCTGGGAGATATCCACTGAACAGGAGCATATCAATACAACAGGGGGACATCCAGAGAACAGGAGGACATCCAGAAAACAGGAGAACATCCAGAGAACAGGGGGATATCCAGAGAGCAGGGGGATATCCAGAGAACAGGGGGATATCCAGAGAACAGGGGGACATCCAGAGAACAGGGGGACATCCAGAGAACAGGGGGACATCCAGAGAACAGGGGGACATCCAGAGAACAGGGGGACATCCAGAGAACAGGGGGACATCCAGAGAACAGGGGGATATCCAGAGAGCGGGGAGATTTCCAGAGAACAGGGCGATATCCGCAGAGCTGGGGGATATCCGCAGAGCTGGGGGACATCCAGAGAACAGGATTACATCCGGAGTACAGGAGGATATCCGCACAGCAGGAGGATATCTAAAGAACAGAAGGATATGCAGAGAACAGGGGGATATCCACAGAGCTGCGGGACATCCAGAGAACAGGAGGATATCCAGAGAGCAAGGGGATATTCAGCGAACAGAAGGATAGCCAGAGAGCAGGAGGATATCCAGAGAACAGGGGGATATCCACAGAGCTGGGGGACATCCAGAGAACAGGAGGATATCCAGAGAACAGGGGGATATCCGCAGAGCAGGAGGATATCCAGAGAACAGGGGGATATCCAGAGAACAGGGGTATATCCAGAGAACAGGGGGTTAGCCAGAGAGCAAGGGGATATCCGCAGAGCAGGGGGATATCTACAGAACAGGAGGATATCCACAGAACAGGGGGACATCCAGAGAACAGGAGGATATCCAGAGAACAGGGGGATAGCCGCAGAGCAGGAGGATATCCAGAGAAAAAGGGGATATCCAGAGAACAGGGGGATATCCGCAGAGCAGGAGGATATCTGGAGAACAGTGGGATATCCGGAGAACAGGGGGATGTCCAGAGAACAGGAGGATATCCACAGAACAGGGGGATATCCGCAGAGCAGGGAGATAGCCAGAGAACAGGGGGATATCCGCAGAGCAGAGGGATACCGAGAGAACAGGGGGATATCCAGTGAACTGGGGGATATCTGCAGAGCAGGAGGATATCCAGAGAACAGGGGGATATCCAGAGAACAGGGGGATATCCGCAGAGCAGGGGGATATTCAGCGAACTTTGGGATATCCAGAGAACAGGAGGGTATCTGCAGAACAGGAGGATATCCACAGAACAGGGGGACATCCACAGAGCTGGAGGACATCCGGAGGACAGGAGGAGAATCCAGAGAATTGGAGGATATCCAGAGAACAAGGGGATATCCGCAGAACAGAGGGATATCTGCGGAACAGGGGGACCTCCAGAGAACAGGGGGACATCCAAAGAACAGGCAGATATCCGCAGAATAGGGGGACATCGGCAGAACAGGGGGCTATCCAGAGAACAGGGGGATATCCAGAGAGCAGGGGGATATCCGCAGAATAGGGGAATATCCGCAGAATAGGGGATACCTAGAGAACAGGAGGACATCCAGGGATCAGGAAGACATCCAGAGAACAGGAGGATATCCGCAGAGCAGAAGGATATCCAGAGAACAGGGGGCTATCCAGAGAACAGGATGATATCCAGAGAACAGGAGGATATCCGCAGAGTTGGGGGATATCGAGAAAACAGGGGAAGGCCAGAGAGCAAGGGAATATCCAGAGAAAATAAGGATATCCAGACAGCAGGGGGATAGCCAGAAAGCAGGGGGATATCCAGAGAACAGGAGGATATGCAGAGAACAAGGGGATATCCAGCGGACAGGAGGATAGCCAGAGAACGGGGGGACATCCACAGAGCTGGGGGACATCCAGAGAACAGGAGGATATCCAGAGAACAGGGGGATATCCGCAGAGCAGGGGGATATCCAGAGAACATTGGGATATCCAGAGAACAGGGGGATATCCGCAGAGCAGGGGGATATCCAGAGAACAGGGGGATATCTGCAGAACAGGTGGATATCTACAGAACAGGAGGATATCCACAGAACAGGGGGACATCCAGAGAACAGGAGGATATCCAGAGAACGGGGGGACATCCACAGAGCTGGGGGACATCCAGAGAACAGGAGGATATCCAGAGAACAGGAGGATATCCAGAGAACAGGGGGATATCTGCAGAGCAGGAGGATATCCAGAGAACAGGAAGATATCCACAGAACAGGGGGATATCCGCAGAGCAGGGGGATATCCAGAGAACATTGGGATCTCCGGAGAACAGGAGGGTATCTACAGAACAGGAGGATATCCACAGAACAGGGGGACATCCAGAGAACAGGAGGATATCCACAGAACAGGGGGACATCCAGAGAACAGAGGGCTATCCAGAGAGCGGGGAGATATCCACAGAACAGGAGCATATCAAGACAACAAGGGGACATCCAGAGAACAGGGGAACATCCAGAGAACAGGGAGACATCCAGAGAACAGGGAGACATTCAGAGAACAGGGCTATTTCCAGAGAACGGGGATATCTGCGGAACAGGGGGGTACCTGCGGAACAGGGGGACATCCAGAGAACAGGGGGACATCCAGAGAACAGAGTGATATCCAGAGAACAGGGGGTTATCCGGAGAGCAGGGGGATATCCAGAGAGCAGGGGGATATCCAGAGAGCAGGGGGATATCCAGAGAGCAGGGGGATATCCAGAGAGCAGGGGGATATCCAGAGAAAAAGGGGATATCCAGAGAAAAAGGGGATATCCAAAGAGCAGGGGGATATCCAGAGAACATTGGGATATCCAGAGAACAGGAGGATATCCACAGAACAGGGGGATATCCAGAGAGCAGGGGGATATCCACAGAGCAGGGGGACATCCAGAGAACAGGAGGATATCCACAGAACAGGGGGACATCCAGAGAACAGGAGGATATTCAGAGAACAGGAGGATATCCAGAAAACAGGGGGCTATCCAGAGAGCAGGGTGATATCCAGAGAACAGGGGGACATCCAGAGAACAGGGGGATATCCACAGAACAGGAGCTTATCAAGACAACAGGGGGTCATCAAGAGAACAGGAGGATATCCAGAGAACAGGGGGACATCCAGAGAACAGGAGGATATTCAGAGAACAGGAGGACATCCAGAAAACAGGAGAACACCCAGAGAACAGGGGGATATCCAGAGAGCAGGGTGATATCCAGAGAACAGGGGGATATCCAGAGAGCAGGGGGATATCCAGAGAACAGTGGGATATCCAGAGAAAAAGGGGATATCCAAAGAACAGGGGGATATCCGCAGAACAGGGGGATATCCAGAGAACAGGGGGATATCCACAGAGCAGGAGGATATCCAGAGAAAAGGGGGATATCCAGAGAACAGGGGGATATCCAGAGAACAGGGGGATATCCGCAGAGCAGAGGGATATCTGGAGAATTAGGGGGATATCGGCAGAACGAGGGGATATGCAGAGAACAGGGGGATATCCAGAGAGCAGGGGGATATCCAGAGAACAGGGGGATATCCAGAGAATAGGGGGATATCCAGAGAACAGGGGGCTATCCAGAGAACAGGGGGATATCCACAGAGCAGGAGGATATCCAGAGAAAAGGGGGATATCCAGAGAACAGGGGGATATCCAGAGAACAGGGGGATATCCGCAGAGCAGAGGGATATCCAGAGAACATTGGGATATCCAGAGAACAGGAGGATATCCAGAGGACAGGGGGATATCCAGAGAACAGGGGGATATCCGCAGAGCAGGAGGATATCCGCAGAATGGGGGGACATCGGCAGAACAGGGGGTTATCCAGAGAACAGGGGGATATCCGCAGAGCAGGAGGATATCCGCAGAATGGGGGGACATCGGCAGAACAGGGGGATATCCAGAGAACAGGGAGACATACAGAGAACAGGGAGACATCCAGAGAACAAGGAGACATCCAGAGAACAAGGAGACATCCAGAGAACAAGGAGACATCCAGAGAACAAGGAGACATCCAGAGAACAAGGAGACATCCAGAGAACAAGGAGACATCCGGAGAACAGGGGGATATCTGCGGAACAGAGGGATATCTGCGGAACAGGGGGACATCCAGAGAACAGGGGGACATCCAGAGAACAAGGAGACATCCAGAGAACAAGGAGACATCCCGAGAACAAGGAGACATCGAGAGAAGAAGGAGACATCCAGAGAACAAGGAGACATCCAGAGAACAAGGAGACATCCAGGGAACAGGGGGATATCAAGAAAACAGGGGGAAATCCACAGAACAGTGGGATAATCACAGAACAGGGGGATATCCACAGAATAGGGGGACATCCAGAGAACAGGAGGACATCCAGAAAACAGAAGGACATCCAGAAAAAAGGAGAACATCCAGAGAACAGGGGGATATCCAGAGAGCAGGGGGATATCTAGAGAACAGGGGGACATCCAGAGAACAGTGGGACATCCAGAGAACAGGGGGACATCCAGAGAACAGGGGGACATCCAGAGAACAGGGGGATATCCAGAGAGCAGGGAGATATCCAGAGAACAGGGGGATATCCAGAGAACAGGGGGATATCCACAGAACAGGGAGTCATCCAGAGAACAGGGAGTCATCCAGAGAACAGGGGGATATCTGCAGAACAGGGGGATATCTGCAGAACAGGGGGATATCTGCGGAACAGGGTGATACCTGCGGAAAAGGGGAATATCTGCGGAATAGGGGGATATCTGCGGAACAGGGGGATATCTGCGGAACAGGGGGATATCTGCGGAACAGGGGGACATCCAGAGAACAGGGGGACATCCAGAGAACAGGGGGACATCCAGAGAACAAGGAGACATCCAGAGAACAAGGAGACATCCAGAGAACAAGGAGACATCCAGAGAACAAGGAGACATCCAGAGAACAAGGAGACATCCAGAGAACAAGGAGACATCCAGAGAACAAGGAGACATCCAGAGAACAGGGGGATATCTGCGGAACAGGGGGATATCTGCGGAACAGGGGGATATCTGCGGAACAGGGGGACATCCAGAGAACAGGGGGACATCCAGAGAACAGGGGGACATCCAGAGAACAGGGGGACATCCAGAGAACAGGGGGATATCCAGAGAGCACGGGGATATCCGGAGAACAGGGGGATATCCGCAGAGCAGGAGGATATCTGGAGAATTAGGGGGATATCGGCAGAACGAGGGGATATGCAGAGAACAGGGGGATATCCAGAGAGCAGGGGGATATCCAGAGAACAGGGGGATATCCAGAGAATAGGGGGATATCCAGAGAACAGGGGGCTATCCAGAGAACAGGGGGATATCCGCAGAGCAGGAGGATATCCAGAGAAAAGGGGGATATCCAGAGAACAGGGGGATATCCAGAGAACAGGGGGATATCCAGAGAACAGGGGGATATCCGCAGAGCAGAGGGATATCCAGAGAACATTGGGATATCCAGAGAACAGGAGGATATCCTGAGGACAGGGGGATATCCAGAGAACAGGGGGATATCCGCAGAGCAGGAGGATATCCGCAGAATGGGGGGACATCGGCATAACAGGGGGATATCCAGAGAACAGGGGGATATCCGCAGAGCAGGAGGATATCCGCAGAATGGGGGGACATCGGCAGAACAGTGGGATATCCAGAGAACAGGGAGACATCCAGAGAACAAGGAGACATCCAGAGAACAAGGGGACATCCAGAGAACAAGGAGACATCCAGAGAACAAGGAGACATCCAGAGAACAAGGAGACATCCAGAGAACAAGGAGACATCCAGAGAACAAGGAGACATCCAGAGAACAAGGAGACATCCAGAGAACAGGGGGATATCTGCGGAACAGGGGGATATCTGCGGAACAGGGTGACATCCAGTGAACAGGGGGACATCCAGAGAACAAGGAGACATCCAGAGAACAAGGAGACATCCAGAGAACAAGTAGACATCCAGAGAACAAGGAGACATCCAGAGAACAGGGGGATATATGCGGAACAGGGGGATATCTGCGGAACAGGGGGATATAAGAACATAAGAACATAAGAAATTGGAGCAGGAGTAGGCCAATCGGCCCCTCGAGCCTGCTCCGCCATTCAATAAGATCATGGCTGATCTGATCCCAACCACAAATCTAAAGAACACAAGAAGTCGGAGCAGGACCCAGCCACATAGCCCCTGGGCCCTCTCCGCCACCCACAGGGCATTGACCGATCCGAACTCAGCTTCATGTCCAATTTCCTGCCCGCTCCCCATAACCCCTAATTCCCTTTACTTCTAGGAGAGATTTCCAGAGAGCGGGGAGATTTCCAGAGAACAGGGCGATATCCGCAGAGCTTGGGGATATCCGCAGAGCTGGGGGACATCCAGAGAACAGGATTACATCCGGAGTACAGGAGGATATCCGCAGAGCAGGAGGATATCCGGAGAACAGTGGGATATCCGGAGAACAGGGGGATGTCCAGAGAACAGGAGGATATCCACAGAACAGGGGGATATCCGCAGAGCAGGGAGATAGCCAGAGAACAGGGGGATATCCGCAGAGCAGGGGGATACCGAGAGAACAGGGGGATATCCAGAGAACTGGGGGATATCTGCAGAGCAGGAGGATATCCAGAGAACAGGGGGATATCCATAGAACAGGGGGCTATCCGCAGAGCAGGGGGATATTCAGAGAACATTGGGATATCCAGAGAACAGGAGGGTATCTACAGAACAGGAGGATATCCAGAGAACAGGGGGATATCTGCAGAGCAGCAGGATATCCAGAGAACAGGAGGATAATCCAGAGAACAGGAGGATATCCACAGAACAGGGGGATATCCGCAGAACAGGGGGATATCCAGAGAACAGGGGGATATCTGCGGAACAGAGGGATATCTGTGGAACAGGGGGACATCCAGAGAACAGGAAGATATCCACAGAGCTGGGGGATATCCGTAGAGCAGGGGTTATCCACAGAGCTGGGGGATATCCAGAGAAAGGGAGGACATCCAGAGAACAGGAGGATATCTGCAGAGCTGGAGGATATCCGTAGAGCAGGGGGATATCCACAGAGCAGGGGGATATCCAGAGAAAAGGGGGATATCCAAAGAAAGGGAGGCCATCCAGAGAAAGGGAGGACATCCAGAGAACGGGAGGATATCTGCAGAGCTGGGGGATATCCAGAGAACAGGAGGAAATCCAGAGAACATGGGGATATCCGCAGAGCAGGGGGATATCCGTAGAGCTGGGGGATATCCGTAGAACTGGGGGATATCGGTAGAGCTGGGAGATATCCACAGAGCTGGGGGATATCCACAGAGCTGGGGGATATCCAGAGAGCAAGGGGGATATCCAGAGAGCAAGGGGGATATCCAGAGAAAGGGAGGACATCCAGAGAATGGGAGGACATCCAGAGAATGGGAAGATATCTGCAGATCTGGGGGATATCCAGAGAAAAGGAGGATATCCAGAGAACATGGTGATATCCACAGAACAGGGGGACATCCAGAGAACAGGGGGACATCCAGAGAACAGGGGGATATCCAGAGAACAGGGGGATATCCAGAGAACAGGGGGATATCCAGAGAACAGGGGGATATCTGCAGAGCTGGGGGATATCCAGAGAAAAGGGGGATATCCAGAGAAAAGGGGGATATCCAGAGAAAAGGGGGGTATCCAGAGAAAAGCGGGATATCCAGAGAAAGGGAGGACATCCAGTGAAAGGGAGGACATCCAGAGAACGGGAGGATTTCTGCAGAGCAGGGGGATATCCAGAGAACAGGGGGACATCCAGAGAACAAGGGGATATCCAGAGAACGGGGAGATATCCACTGAACAGCAGCATATCAATACAACAGGGGGACATCCAGAGAACAGGAGGACATCCAGAAAACAGGAGGACATCCAGAGAACAGGGGGGCATCCAGAGAACAGGGGGGCATCCAGAGAACAGGGGGGCATCCAGAGAACAGGGGGGCATCCAGAGAACAGGGGACATCCAGAGAACAGGGGGACATCCAGAGAACAGGGGGCCATCCAGAGAACAGGGGGCCATCCAGAGAACAGGGGGACATCCAGAGAACAGGGGGACATCCAGAGAACAGGGGGACATCCAGAGAACAGGGGGACATCCAGAGAACAGGCGGATATCCAGAGAGCGGGGAGATTTCCAGAGAACAGGGCAATATCCGCAGAGCGGGGAGATATCCACTGAACAGCAGCATATCAATACAACAGGGGGACATCCAGAGAACAGGAGGACATCAGAAAACAGGAGAACATCCAGAGAACAGGGGGGCATCCAGAGAACAGGGGGCATCCAGAGAACAGGGGGGCATCCAGAGAACAGGGGGATATCCAGACAGCAGGGGGATATCCAGAGAGCAGGGGGATATCCAGAGAACAGGGGGGCATCCAGAGAACAGGGGGGCATCCAGAGAACAGGGGGGCATCCAGAGAACAGTGGGGCATCCAGAGAAAAGGGGGGCATCCAGAGAACAGGGGGGCATCCAGAGAACAGTGGGGCATCCAGAGAACAGGGGGGCATCCAGAGAACAGGGGGCCATCCAGAGAACAGGGGGACATCCAGAGAGCAGGAGGATATCCAGAGAACAGGGGGATATCCACAGAGCTGGGGGACATCCAGAGAACAGGATAACATCCGGAGTGCAGGAGGATATCCGCACAGCAGGAGGATATCCAGAGAACAGTGGGGCATCCAGAGAACAGGGGGGCATCCAGAGAACAGGGGGACATCCAGAGAACAGGGGGACATCCAGAGAAGAGGGGGACATCCAGAGAGCAGGGGGATATCCGGAGAACAGGGGGATATCCAGAGAGCAGGAGGATATCCAGAGAACAGGGGGATATCCACAGAGCTGGGGGACATCCAGAGAACAGGATAACATCCGGAGTGCAGGAGGATATCCGCACAGCAGGAGGATAACCAGAGAACAGTGGGGCATCCAGAGAACAGGGGGGCATCCAGAGAACAGGGGGACATCCAGAGAACAGGGGGACATCCAGAGAAGAGGGGGACATCCAGAGAGCAGGGGGATATCCGGAGAACAGGGGGATATCCAGAGAGCAGGAGGATATCCAGAGAACAGGGGGATATCCACAGAGCTGGGGGACATCCAGAGAACAGGATAACATCCGGAGTGCAGGAGGATATCCGCACAGCAGGAGGATATCCAGAGAACAGGGGGATAGCCGCAGAGCAGGAGGATATCTAGAGAACAGGAGGATATGCAGAGAACAGGAGGATATGCAGAGAACAGGGGGGTATCCACAGAGCTGCGTGACATCCAGAGAACAGGAGGATATCCAGAGAGCAAGGGGATATCCAGCGAACAGAAGGATAGCCATAGAGCAGGAGGATATCCAGAGAACAGAGGGATATCCACAGAGCTGGGGGACATCCAGAGAACAGGAGGATATTCAGAGAACAGGGGGATATCCGCAGAGCAGGAGGATATCCAGAGAACAGGGGGATATCCAGAGAACAGGGGGATATCCAGAGAACAGGGGGATAGCCAGAGGGCAAGGGGATATCCACAGAGCAGGAGGATATCCGGAGAACAGTGGGATATCCGGAGAACAGGGGGATGTCCAGAGAACAGGAGGATATCCACAGAACAGGGGGATATCCGCAGAGCAGGGAGATAGCCAGAGAACAGGGGGATATCCGCAGAGAAGGGGGATACCGAGAGAACAGGGGGATATCCAGAGAACTGGGGGATATCTGCAGAGCAGGAGGATATCCAGAGAACAGGGGGATATCCAGAGAAAAGGGGGATCTCCAGAGAAAGGGAGGACATCCAGTGAAAGGGAGGATATCAAGAGAACGGGAGGATTTCTGCAGAGCAGGGGGTTATCCACTGAACAGGGGGACATCCAGAGAACAGGGGGATAACCAGAGAGCTGGGAGATATCCACTGAACAGGAGCATATCAATACAACAGGGGGACATCCAGAGAACAGGAGGACATCCAGAAAACAGGAGAACATCCAGAGAGCAGGGGGATATCCAGAGAGCAGGGGGATATCCAGAGAACAGGGGGACATCCAGAGAACAGGGGGACATCCAGAGAACAGGGGGACATCCAGAGAACAGGGGGACATCCAGAGAACAGGGGGACATCCAGAGAACAGGGGGACATCCAGAGAACAGGGGGACATCCAGAGAACAGGGGGACATCCAGAGAACAGGGGGACATCCAGAGAGAAGGGGACATCCAGAGAACAGGGGGACATCCAGAGAACAGGGGGATATCCAGAGAACAGGGGGACATCCAGATAACAGGGGGACATCCAGAGAACAGGGGGATATCCAGAGAGCGGGGAGATTTCCAGAGAACAGGGCGATATCCGCAGAGCTTGGGGATATCCGCAGAGCTGGGGGACATCCAGAGAACAGGATTACATCCGGAGTACAGGAGGATATCCGCACAGCAGGAGGATATCCAGAGAACAGGGGGACATCCAGAGAACAGGGGGACATCCAGAGAACAAGGAGACATCCAGAGAACAAGGAGACATCCAGAGAACAAGGAGACATCCAGAGAACAAGGAGACATCCAGAGAACAAGGAGACATCCAGAGAACAAGGAGACATCCAGAGAACAAGGAGACATCCAGAGAACAGGGGGATATCTGCGGAACAGGGGGACATCCAGAGAACAGGGGGACATCCAGAGAACAGGGGGACATCCAGAGAACAGGGGGACATCCAGAGAACAGGGGGATATCCAGAGAGCACGGGGATATCCGGAGAACAGGGGGATATCCGCAGAGCAGGAGGATATCTGGAGAATTAGGGGGATATCGGCAGAACGAGGGGATATGCAGAGAACAGGGGGATATCCAGAGAGCAGGGGGATATCCAGAGAACAGGGGGATATCCAGAGAATAGGGGGATATCCAGAGAACAGGGGGCTATCCAGAGAACAGGGGGATATCCGCAGAGCAGGAGGATATCCAGAGAAAAGGGGGATATCCAGAGAACAGGGGGATATCCAGAGAACAGGGGGATATCCAGAGAACAGGGGGATATCCGCAGAGCAGAGGGATATCCAGAGAACATTGGGATATCCAGAGAACAGGAGGATATCCTGAGGACAGGGGGATATCCAGAGAACAGGGGGATATCCGCAGAGCAGGAGGATATCCGCAGAATGGGGGGACATCGGCATAACAGGGGGATATCCAGAGAACAGGGGGATATCCGCAGAGCAGGAGGATATCCGCAGAATGGGGGGACATCGGCAGAACAGGGGGATATCCAGAGAACAGGGAGACATCCAGAGAACAAGGAGACATCCAGAGAACAAGGGGACATCCAGAGAACAAGGAGACATCCAGAGAACAAGGAGACATCCAGAGAACAAGGAGACATCCAGAGAACAAGGAGACATCCAGAGAACAAGGAGACATCCAGAGAACAAGGAGACATCCAGAGAACAAGGAGACATCCAGAGAACAGGGGGATATCTGCGGAACAGGGGGATATCTGCGGAACAGGGGGACATCCAGTGAACAGGGGGACATCCAGAGAACAAGGAGACATCCAGAGAACAAGGAGACATCCAGAGAACAAGTAGACATCCAGAGAACAAGGAGACATCCAGAGAACAGGGGGATATATGCGGAACAGGGGGATATCTGCGGAACAGGGGGATATAAGAACATAAGAACATAAGAAATTGGAGCAGGAGTAGGCCAATCGGCCCCTCGAGCCTGCTCCGCCATTCAATAAGATCATGGCTGATCTGATCCCAACCACAAATCTAAAGAACACAAGAAGTCGGAGCAGGACCCAGCCACATAGCCCCTGGGCCCTCTCCGCCACCCACAGGGCATTGACCGATCCGAACTCAGCTTCATGTCCAATTTCCTGCCCGCTCCCCATAACCCCTAATTCCCTTTACTTCTAGGAGAGATTTCCAGAGAGCGGGGAGATTTCCAGAGAACAGGGCGATATCCGCAGAGCTTGGGGATATCCGCAGAGCTGGGGGACATCCAGAGAACAGGATTACATCCGGAGTACAGGAGGATATCCGCAGAGCAGGAGGATATCCGGAGAACAGTGGGATATCCGGAGAACAGGGGGATGTCCAGAGAACAGGAGGATATCCACAGAACAGGGGGATATCCGCAGAGCAGGGAGATAGCCAGAGAACAGGGGGATATCCGCAGAGCAGGGGGATACCGAGAGAACAGGGGGATATCCAGAGAACTGGGGGATATCTGCAGAGCAGGAGGATATCCAGAGAACAGGGGGATATCCATAGAACAGGGGGCTATCCGCAGAGCAGGGGGATATTCAGAGAACATTGGGATATCCAGAGAACAGGAGGGTATCTACAGAACAGGAGGATATCCAGAGAACAGGGGGATATCTGCAGAGCAGCAGGATATCCAGAGAACAGGAGGATAATCCAGAGAACAGGAGGATATCCACAGAACAGGGGGATATCCGCAGAACAGGGGGATATCCAGAGAACAGGGGGATATCTGCGGAACAGAGGGATATCTGTGGAACAGGGGGACATCCAGAGAACAGGAAGATATCCACAGAGCTGGGGGATATCCGTAGAGCAGGGGTTATCCACAGAGCTGGGGGATATCCAGAGAAAGGGAGGACATCCAGAGAACAGGAGGATATCTGCAGAGCTGGAGGATATCCGTAGAGCAGGGGGATATCCACAGAGCAGGGGGATATCCAGAGAAAAGGGGGATATCCAAAGAAAGGGAGGCCATCCAGAGAAAGGGAGGACATCCAGAGAACGGGAGGATATCTGCAGAGCTGGGGGATATCCAGAGAACAGGAGGAAATCCAGAGAACATGGGGATATCCGCAGAGCAGGGGGATATCTGTAGAGCTGGGGGATATCCGTAGAACTGGGGGATATCGGTAGAGCTGGGAGATATCCACAGAGCTGGGGGATATCCACAGAGCTGGGGGATATCCAGAGAGCAAGGGGGATATCCAGAGAGCAAGGGGGATATCCAGAGAAAGGGAGGACATCCAGAGAATGGGAGGACATCCAGAGAATGGGAAGATATCTGCAGATCTGGGGGATATCCAGAGAAAAGGAGGATATCCAGAGAACATGGTGATATCCACAGAACAGGGGGACATCCAGAGAACAGGGGGACATCCAGAGAACAGGGGGATATCCAGAGAACAGGGGGATATCCAGAGAACAGGGGGATATCCAGAGAACAGGGGGATATCTGCAGAGCTGGGGGATATCCAGAGAAAAGGGGGATATCCAGAGAAAAGGGGGATATCCAGAGAAAAGGGGGGTATCCAGAGAAAAGCGGGATATCCAGAGAAAGGGAGGACATCCAGTGAAAGGGAGGACATCCAGAGAACGGGAGGATTTCTGCAGAGCAGGGGGATATCCAGAGAACAGGGGGACATCCAGAGAACAAGGGGATATCCAGAGAACGGGGAGATATCCACTGAACAGCAGCATATCAATACAACAGGGGGACATCCAGAGAACAGGAGGACATCCAGAAAACAGGAGGACATCCAGAGAACAGGGGGGCATCCAGAGAACAGGGGGGCATCCAGAGAACAGGGGGGCATCCAGAGAACAGGGGGGCATCCAGAGAACAGGGGACATCCAGAGAACAGGGGGACATCCAGAGAACAGGGGGCCATCCAGAGAACAGGGGGCCATCCAGAGAACAGGGGGACATCCAGAGAACAGGGGGACATCCAGAGAACAGGGGGACATCCAGAGAACAGGGGGACATCCAGAGAACAGGGGGACATCCAGAGAACAGGCGGATATCCAGAGAGCGGGGAGATTTCCAGAGAACAGGGCAATATCCGCAGAGCGGGGAGATATCCACTGAACAGCAGCATATCAATACAACAGGGGGACATCCAGAGAACAGGAGGACATCAGAAAACAGGAGAACATCCAGAGAACAGGGGGGCATCCAGAGAACAGGGGGCATCCAGAGAACAGGGGGGCATCCAGAGAACAGGGGGATATCCAGAGAGCAGGGGGATATCCAGAGAGCAGGGGGATATCCAGAGAACAGGGGGGCATCCAGAGAACAGGGGGGCATCCAGAGAACAGGGGGGCATCCAGAGAACAGTGGGGCATCCAGAGAAAAGGGGGGCATCCAGAGAACAGGGGGGCATCCAGAGAACAGTGGGGCATCCAGAGAACAGGGGGGCATCCAGAGAACAGGGGGCCATCCAGAGAACAGGGGGACATCCAGAGAGCAGGAGGATATCCAGAGAACAGGGGGATATCCACAGAGCTGGGGGACATCCAGAGAACAGGATAACATCCGGAGTGCAGGAGGATATCCGCACAGCAGGAGGATATCCAGAGAACAGTGGGGCATCCAGAGAACAGGGGGGCATCCAGAGAACAGGGGGACATCCAGAGAACAGGGGGACATCCAGAGAAGAGGGGGACATCCAGAGAGCAGGGGGATATCCGGAGAACAGGGGGATATCCAGAGAGCAGGAGGATATCCAGAGAACAGGGGGATATCCACAGAGCTGGGGGACATCCAGAGAACAGGATAACATCCGGAGTGCAGGAGGATATCCGCACAGCAGGAGGATAACCAGAGAACAGTGGGGCATCCAGAGAACAGGGGGGCATCCAGAGAACAGGGGGACATCCAGAGAACAGGGGGACATCCAGAGAAGAGGGGGACATCCAGAGAGCAGGGGGATATCCGGAGAACAGGGGGATATCCAGAGAGCAGGAGGATATCCAGAGAACAGGGGGATATCCACAGAGCTGGGGGACATCCAGAGAACAGGATAACATCCGGAGTGCAGGAGGATATCCGCACAGCAGGAGGATATCCAGAGAACAGGGGGATAGCCGCAGAGCAGGAGGATATCTAGAGAACAGGAGGATATGCAGAGAACAGGAGGATATGCAGAGAACAGGGGGGTATCCACAGAGCTGCGTGACATCCAGAGAACAGGAGGATATCCAGAGAGCAAGGGGATATCCAGCGAACAGAAGGATAGCCATAGAGCAGGAGGATATCCAGAGAACAGAGGGATATCCACAGAGCTGGGGGACATCCAGAGAACAGGAGGATATTCAGAGAACAGGGGGATATCCGCAGAGCAGGAGGATATCCAGAGAACAGGGGGATATCCAGAGAACAGGGGGATATCCAGAGAACAGGGGGATAGCCAGAGGGCAAGGGGATATCCACAGAGCAGGAGGATATCCGGAGAACAGTGGGATATCCGGAGAACAGGGGGATGTCCAGAGAACAGGAGGATATCCACAGAACAGGGGGATATCCGCAGAGCAGGGAGATAGCCAGAGAACAGGGGGATATCCGCAGAGAAGGGGGATACCGAGAGAACAGGGGGATATCCAGAGAACTGGGGGATATCTGCAGAGCAGGAGGATATCCAGAGAACAGGGGGATATCCAGAGAAAAGGGGGATCTCCAGAGAAAGGGAGGACATCCAGTGAAAGGGAGGATATCAAGAGAACGGGAGGATTTCTGCAGAGCAGGGGGTTATCCACTGAACAGGGGGACATCCAGAGAACAGGGGGATAACCAGAGAGCTGGGAGATATCCACTGAACAGGAGCATATCAATACAACAGGGGGACATCCAGAGAACAGGAGGACATCCAGAAAACAGGAGAACATCCAGAGAGCAGGGGGATATCCAGAGAGCAGGGGGATATCCAGAGAACAGGGGGACATCCAGAGAACAGGGGGACATCCAGAGAACAGGGGGACATCCAGAGAACAGGGGGACATCCAGAGAACAGGGGGACATCCAGAGAACAGGGGGACATCCAGAGAACAGGGGGACATCCAGAGAACAGGGGGACATCCAGAGAGAAGGGGACATCCAGAGAACAGGGGGACATCCAGAGAACAGGGGGATATCCAGAGAACAGGGGGACATCCAGATAACAGGGGGACATCCAGAGAACAGGGGGATATCCAGAGAGCGGGGAGATTTCCAGAGAACAGGGCGATATCCGCAGAGCTTGGGGATATCCGCAGAGCTGGGGGACATCCAGAGAACAGGATTACATCCGGAGTACAGGAGGATATCCGCACAGCAGGAGGATATCCAGAGAACAGGGGGATAGCCGCAGAGCAGGAGGATATCTAAAGAACAGGAGGATATGCAGAGAACAGGGGGATATCCACAGAGCTGCGGGACATCCAGAGAACAGGAGGATATCCAGAGAGCAAGGGGATATTCAGCGAACAGAAGGATAGCCAGAGAGCAGGAGGATATCCAGAGAACAGGGGGATATCCACAGAGCTGGGGGACATCCAGAGAACAGGAGGATATCCACAGAACAGGGGGACATCCAGAGAACAGGGGGCTATCCAGAGAGCAGGGAGATATCCACAGAACAGGAGCATATCAAGACAACAAGGGGACATCCAGAGAACAGGGAGACATCCAGAGAACAGGGAGACATTCAGAGAACAGGGAGATTTCCAGAGAGCGGGGATATCTGCGGAACAGGGGGTACCTGCGGAACAGGGGGACATCCAGAGAACAGGGGGACATCCAGAGAACAGGGTGATATCCAGAGAACAGGGGGTTATCTGCAGAGCAGGGGGATATCCAGAGAACAGGGGGACATCCAGAGAACAGGGGGATAACCAGAGAGCTGGGAGATATCCACTGAACAGGAGCATATCAATACAACAGGGGGACATCCAGAGAACAGGAGGACATCCAGAAAACAGGAGAACATCCAGAGAACAGGGGGATATCCAGAGAGCAGGGGGATATCCAGAGAACAGGGGGATATCCAGAGAACAGGGGGACATCCAGAGAACAGGGGGACATCCAGAGAACAGGGGGACATCCAGAGAACAGGGGGACATCCAGAGAACAGGGGGACATCCAGAGAACAGGGGGATATCCAGAGAGCGGGGAGATTTCCAGAGAACAGGGCGATATCCGCAGAGCTGGTGGATATCCGCAGAGCTGGGGGACATCCAGAGAACAGGATTACATCCGGAGTACAGGAGGATATCCGCACAGCAGGAGGATATCTAAAGAACAGAAGGATATGCAGAGAACAGGGGGATATCCACAGAGCTGCGGGACATCCAGAGAACAGGAGGATATCCAGAGAGCAAGGGGATATTCAGCGAACAGAAGGATAGCCAGAGAGCAGGAGGATATCCAGAGAACAGGGGGATATCCACAGAGCTGGGGGACATCCAGAGAACAGGAGGATATCCAGAGAACAGGGGGATATCCGCAGAGCAGGAGGATATCCAGAGAACAGGGGGATATCCAGAGAACAGGGGTATATCCAGAGAACAGGGGGTTAGCCAGAGAGCAAGGGGATATCCGCAGAGCAGGGGGATATCTACAGAACAGGAGGATATCCACAGAACAGGGGGACATCCAGAGAACAGGAGGATATCCAGAGAACAGGGGGATAGCCGCAGAGCAGGAGGATATCTGGAGAACAGTGGGATATCCGGAGAACAGGGGGATGTCCAGAGAACAGGAGGATATCCACAGAACAGGGGGATATCCGCAGAGCAGGGAGATAGCCAGAGAACAGGGGGATATCCGCAGAGCAGAGGGATACCGAGAGAACAGGGGGATATCCAGTGAACTGGGGGATATCTGCAGAGCAGGAGGATATCCAGAGAACAGGGGGATATCCAGAGAACAGGGGGATATCCGCAGAGCAGGGGGATATTCAGCGAACTTTGGGATATCCAGAGAACAGGAGGGTATCTGCAGAACAGGAGGATATCCACAGAACAGGGGGACATCCACAGAGCTGGAGGACATCCGGAGGACAGGAGGATATCCAGAGAACAGGGGGATATCTGCAGAGCAGCAGGATATCGAGAGAACAGGAGGAGAATCCAGAGAATTGGAGGATATCCAGAGAACAAGGGGATATCCGCAGAACAGAGGGATATCTGCGGAACAGGGGGACCTCCAGAGAACAGGGGGACATCCAAAGAACAGGCAGATATCCGCAGAATAGGGGGACATCGGCAGAACAGGGGGCTATCCAGAGAACAGGGGGATATCCAGAGAGCAGGGGGATATCCGCAGAATAGGGGAATATCCGCAGAATAGGGGATACCTAGAGAACAGGAGGACATCCAGGGATCAGGAAGACATCCAGAGAACAGGAGGATATCCGCAGAGCAGAAGGATATCCAGAGAACAGGGGGCTATCCAGAGAACAGGATGATATCCAGAGAACAGGAGGATATCCGCAGAGTTGGGGGATATCGAGAAAACAGGGGAAGGCCAGAGAGCAAGGGAATATCCAGAGAAAATGAGGATATCCAGACAGCAGGGGGATAGCCAGAAAGCAGGGGGATATCCAGAGAACAGGAGGATATGCAGAGAACAAGGGGATATCCAGCGGACAGGAGGATAGCCAGAGAACGGGGGGACATCCACAGAGCTGGGGGACATCCAGAGAACAGGAGGATATCCAGAGAACAGGGGGATATCCGCAGAGCAGGGGGATATCCAGAGAACATTGGGATATCCAGAGAACAGGGGGATATCCGCAGAGCAGGGGGATATCCAGAGAACAGGGGGATATCTGCAGAACAGGTGGATATCTACAGAACAGGAGGATATCCACAGAACAGGGGGACATCCAGAGAACAGGAGGATATCCAGAGAACGGGGGGACATCCACAGAGCTGGGGGACATCCAGAGAACAGGAGGATATCCAGAGAACAGGAGGATATCCAGAGAACAGGGGGATATCTGCAGAGCAGGAGGATATCCAGAGAACAGGAAGATATCCACAGAACAGGGGGATATCCGCAGAGCAGGGGGATATCCAGAGAACATTGGGATCTCCGGAGAACAGGAGGGTATCTACAGAACAGGAGGATATCCACAGAACAGGGGGACATCCAGAGAACAGGAGGATATCCACAGAACAGGGGGACATCCAGAGAACAGAGGGCTATCCAGAGAGCGGGGAGATATCCACAGAACAGGAGCATATCAAGACAACAAGGGGACATCCAGAGAACAGGGGAACATCCAGAGAACAGGGAGACATCCAGAGAACAGGGAGACATTCAGAGAACAGGGCTATTTCCAGAGAACGGGGATATCTGCGGAACAGGGGGGTACCTGCGGAACAGGGGGACATCCAGAGAACAGGGGGACATCCAGAGAACAGAGTGATATCCAGAGAACAGGGGGTTATCCGGAGAGCAGGGGGATATCCAGAGAGCAGGGGGATATCCAGAGAGCAGGGGGATATCCAGAGAGCAGGGGGATATCCAGAGAAAAAGGGGATATCCAGAGAAAAAGGGGATATCCAAAGAGCAGGGGGATATCCAGAGAACATTGGGATATCCAGAGAACAGGAGGATATCCACAGAACAGGGGGATATCCAGAGAGCAGGGGGATATCCACAGAGCAGGGGGACATCCAGAGAACAGGAGGATATCCACAGAACAGGGGGACATCCAGAGAACAGGAGGATATTCAGAGAACAGGAGGATATCCAGAAAACAGGGGGCTATCCAGAGATCAGGGTGATATCCAGAGAACAGGGGGACATCCAGAGAACAGGGGGACATCCAGAGAACAGTGGGATATCCAGAGAGCGGGGAGATATCCAGAGAGCGGGGAGATATCCAGAGAACAGGGGGATATCCACAGAACAGGAGCTTATCAAGACAACAGGGGGTCATCAAGAGAACAGGAGGATATCCACAGAACAGGGGGACATCCAGAGAACAGGAGGATATTCAGAGAACAGGAGGACATCCAGAAAACAGGAGAACACCCAGAGAACAGGGGGATATCCAGAGAGCAGGGTGATATCCAGAGAACAGGGGGATATCCAGAGAGCAGGGGGATATCCAGAGAACAGGGGGATATCCAGAGAAAAAGGGGATATCCAAAGAACAGGGGGATATCCGCAGAACAGGGGGATATCCAGAGAACATTTGGATATCCAGAGAACAGGAGGATATCCACATAACAGGGGGATATCCAGAGAGCAGGGGGATATCCACAGAGCAGGGGGATATCCACAGAGCAGGGGGACATCCAGAGAACAGGAGGATATCCACAAAACAGGGGGACATCCAGAGAACAGGAGGACATCCAGAGAACAGGGGGACATCCAGAGAACAGGGGGACATCCAGAGAACAGGGAGACATCCAGAGAGCAGGGAGTCATCCAGAGAATAGAGAGTCATCCGGAGAACAGGGGGATATCCAGAGAACAGGGGGATATCCAGAGAACAGGGGGATATCCAGACAATGGGGGGATATCTGCGGAACAGGGGGACATCCAGAGAACAGGGGGACATCCAGAGAACGGGAGGATATCCGCAGAATAGGGGATATCGGCAGAACAGGGGGATATCCAGAGAACAGGGCGATATCCAGAGAACAGGGGGATATCCGCAGAGCAGGAGGATATCCGAAGAATGGGGGGACATCGGCAGAACAGGGGGATATCCAGAGAACAGGGGGATATCCAGAGAACAGGGGGATATCCAGAGAGCAGGCGGATATCCGCAGAGCAGGAAGATATCCAGCGAACAAGGGGATATCCATAGAACAGGGGAACATCCAGAGAACAGGGAGACATCCAGAGAACAGGGAGACATCCAGAGAACAGGGAGACATCCAGAGAACAGGGAGACATCCAGAGAACAAGGAGACATCCAGAGAACAGGGGGTTATCTGCGGAACAGGGGGATCTCTGCAGAACAGGGGGATATCTGCGGAACAGGGGGACATCCAGAGAACAGGGGGACATCCAGAGAAAAGGGGGACATCCAGAGAACAAGGAGACATCCAGAGAACAGGGGGTTATCTGCGGAACAGGGGGATATCTGCAGAACAGGGGGATATCTGCGGAACAGGGGGACATCCAGAGAACAAGGAGACATCCAGAGAACAGGGGGTTATCTGCGGAACAGGGGGATCTCTGCAGAACAGGGGGATATCTGCGGAACAGGGGGACATCCAGAGAACAGGGGGACATCCAGAGAAAAGGGGGACATCCAGAGAACAAGGAGACATCCAGAGAACAGGGGGTTATCTGCGGAACAGGGGGATATCTGCAGAACAGGGGGATATCTGCGGAACAGGGGGACATCCAGAGAACAGGGGGACATCCAGAGAACAGGGGGACATCCAGAGAAAAGGGGGACATCCAGAGAACAGGGGGATATCCAGAGAGCAGGGGAATATCCGGAGAACAGGGGGATATCCGCAGAGCAGGAGGACATCTGGAGAATTAGGGGGATATCGGCAGAACGAGGGGATATGCAGAGAACAGGGGGATATCCAGAGAACAGGGGGATATCCAGAGAACAGGGGGATATCCGCAGAGCAGGAGGATATCCAGAGAACAGGGGGATATCCAGAGAACAGGGGGCATCCAGAGAAGAGGGGGATATCTGCAGAGCAGGGGGATATCCAGAGAACATTGGGATATCCAGAGAACAGGAAGACATCCAGGGAACAGGGGGATAACAAGAAAACAGGGGGATATCCACAGAACAGTGGGATAATCACAGAACAGGGGGATATCCACAGAATAGGGGGACATCCAGAGAACAGGAGGACATCCAGAAAACAGAAGGACATCCAGAAAACAGGAGAACATCCAGAGAACAGGGGGATATCCAGAGAGCAGGGGGATATCTAGAGAACAGGGGTCATCCAGAGAACAGGGGGACATCCAGAGAACAGGGGGACATCCAGAGAACAGGGGGATATCCAGAGAGCAGGGAGACATCCAGAGAACAGGGGGTTATCTGCGGAACAGGGGGATCTCTGCAGAACAGGGGGATATCTGCGGAACAGGGGGACATCCAGAGAACAGGGGGACATCCAGAGAAAAGGGGGACATCCAGAGAACAAGGAGACATCCAGAGAACAGGGGGTTATCTGCGGAACAGGGGGATCTCTGCAGAACAGGGGGATATCTGCGGAACAGGGGGACATCCAGAGAACAGGGGGACATCCAGAGAAAAGGGGGACATCCAGAGAACAGGGGGATATCCAGAGAGCAGGGGAATATCCGGAGAACAGGGGGATATCCGCAGAGCAGGAGGACATCTGGAGAATTAGGGGGATATCGGCAGAACGAGGGGATATGCAGAGAACAGGGGGATATCCAGAGAACAGGGGGATATCCAGAGAACAGGGGGATATCCGCAGAGCAGGAGGATATCCAGAGAACAGGGGGATATCCAGAGAACAGGGGGATATCCAGAGAACAGGGGGCATCCAGAGAAGAGGGGGATATCTGCAGAGCAGGGGGATATCCAGAGAACATTGGGATATCCAGAGAACAGGAAGACATCCAGGGAACAGGGGGATAACAAGAAAACAGGGGGATATCCACAGAACAGTGGGATAATCACAGAACAGGGGGATATCCACAGAATAGGGGGACATCCAGAGAACAGGAGGACATCCAGAAAACAGAAGGACATCCAGAAAACAGAAGAACATCCAGAAAACAGGAGAACATCCAGAGAACAGGGGGATATCCAGAGAGCAGGGGGATATCTAGAGAACAGGGGTCATCCAGAGAACAGGGGGACATCCAGAGAACAGGGGGACATCCAGAGAACAGGGGGATATCCAGAGAGCAGGGAGATATCCAGAGAACAGGGGGATATCCACAGAACAGGGAGTCATCCAGAGAACAGGGAGTCATCCAGAGAACAGGGGGATATCTGCGGAACAGGGGGATATCTGCGGAACAGGGGGATATCTGCGGAACAGGGTGATACCTGCGGAAAAGGGGAATATCTGCGGAATAGGGGGATATCTGCGGAACAGGGGGATATCCAGAGAACAACGGGATATCCAGAGAGCAGGGGGATATCCGCAGAGCAGGAGGATATCAGCAGAATAGGGGGACATCGGCAGAACAGGGGGATATCCAGAGAACAGGGGGATATCCAGAGAACAGGGGGATATCCGCAGAGCAGCAGGATATCCGCAGAATGGGGGGACATCGCCAGAACAGGGGGATATCCAGAGAACAGGGGGATATCCGCAGAGCAGGAGGATATCTGCAGAATGGGGGGACATCGGCAGAACAGGGGGATATCCAGAGAACAGGGGGATATCCAGAGAACAGGGGGATATCCACAGAGCAGGAGGATATCAGCAGAATAGGGGGACATGGGCAGAACAGGGGGATATCCAGAGAACAGGGGGATATCCAGAGAACAGGGGGATATCCGCAGAGCAGGAGGATATCCGCAGAATGGGGGGACATCGGCAGAACAGGGGGATAACCAGAGAACAGGGGGATATCCAGAGAACAGGGGGATATCCGCAGAGCAGGAGGATATCCGCAGAATGGGGGGACATCGGCAGAACAGGGGGATATCCAGAGAACAGGGAGACATCCAGAGAACAGGGAGACATCCAGAGAACAAGGAGACATCCAGAGAACAAGGAGACATCCAGAGAACAAGGAGACATCCAGAGAACAAGGAGACATCCAGAGAACAAGGAGACATCCAGAGAACACGGGGATATCTGCAGAACAGGGGGATATCTGCGGAACAGGGGGACATCCAGAGAACAAGGAGACATCCAGAGAACAAGGAGACATCCAGAGAACAAGGAGACATCCAGAGAACAGGGGGATATCTGCGGAACAGGGGGATATCTGCGGAACAGGGGGACATCCAGAGAACAAGGAGACATCCAGAGAACAAGGAGACATCCAGAGAACAAGGAGACATCCAGAGAACAAGGAGACACCCAGAGAACAAGGAGACATCCAGAGAACAAGGAGACATCCAGAGAACAAGGAGACATCCAGAGAGCAGGGGGATATCTGCGGAACAGTGGGATATCTGCGGAACAGGGGGATATCTGCGGAACAGGGGGATATCTGCGGAACAGGGGGACATCCAGAGAACAGGGGGACATCCAGAGAACAGGGGGACATCCAGAGAACAGGGGGATATCCAGAGAGCAGGGGGATTTCCGGAGAACAGGGAGACATCCAGAGAACAGGGAGACATCCAGAGAACAAGGAGACATCCAGAGAGCAGGGGAATATCCGGAGAACAGTGGGATATCCGCAGAGCAGGAGGATATCTGGAGAATTAGGGGGATATCGGCAGAACGAGGGGATATGCAGAGAACAGGGGGATATCCAGAGAGCAGGGGGATATCCAGAGAACAGGGGGATATCCAGAGAACAGGGGGCTATCCAGAGAACAGGGGGATATCCACAGAGCAGGAGGATATCCAGAGAAAAGGGGGATATCCAGAGAACAGGGGGATATCCAGAGAACAGGGGGATATCCGCGGAGCAGGAGGATATCTGGAGAATTAGGGGGATATCGGCAGAACGAGGGGATATGCAGAGAACAGGGGGATATCCAGCGAGCAGGGGGATATCCAGAGAACAGGGGGATATCCAGAGAATAGGGGGATATCCAGAGAACAGGGGGCTATCCAGAGAACAGGGGGCTATCCAGAGAACAGGGGGATATCCACAGAGCAGGAGGATATCCAGAGAAAAGGGGGATATCCAGAGAACAGGGGGATATCCAGAGAACAGGGGGATATCTGCGGAACAGGGGGATATCTGCGGAACAGGGGGATATCTGCGGAACAGGGTGATACCTGCGGAAAAGGGGAATATCTGCGGAATAGGGGGATATCTGCGGAACAGGGGGATATCCAGAGAACAAGGGGATATCCAGAGAGCAGGGGGAAATCCGCAGAGCAGGAGGATATCAGCAGAATAGGGGGACATCGGCAGAACAGGGGGATATCCAGACAACAGGGGGATATCCAGAGAACAGGGGGATATCCGCAGAGCAGGAGGATATCCGCAGAATGGGGGGACATCGGCAGAACAGGGGGACATCGGCAGAACAGGGGGATATCCAGAGAACAGGGGGATATCCGCAGAGCAGGAGGATATCCGCAGAATGGGGGGACATCGGCAGAACAGGGGGATATCCAGAGAACAGGGGGATATCCAGAGAACAGGGGGATATCCACAGAACAGGGAGTCATCCAGAGAACAGGTGGATATCCGCAGAGCAGGAGGATATCAGCAGAATAGGGGGACATCGGCAGAACAGGGGGATATCCAGAGAACAGGGGGATATCCAGAGAACAGGGGGATATCCGCAGAGCAGGAGGATATCCGCAGAATGGGGGGACATCGGCAGAACAGGGGGATATCCAGAGAACAGGGGGATATCCAGAGAACAGGGGGATATCCGCAGAGCAGGAGGATATCCGCAGAATGGGGGGACATCGGCAGAACAGGGGGATATCCAGAGAACAGGGAGACATCCAGAGAACAGGGAGACATCCAGAGAACAAGGAGACATCCAGAGAACAAGGAGACATCCAGAGAACAAGGAGACATCCAGAGAACAAGGAGACATCCAGAGAACAAGGAGACATCCAGAGAACAGGGGGATATCAGCGGAACAGGGGGATATCTGCGGAACAGGGGGACATCCAGAGAACAAGGAGACATCCAGAGAACAAGGAGACATCCAGAGAACAAGGAGACATCCAGAGAACAAGGAGACATCCAGAGAACAAGGAGACATCCAGAGAACAGAGGGATAACTGCGGAACAGGGGGATATCTGCGGAACAGGGGGACATCCAGAGAACAAGGAGACATCCAGAGAACAAGGAGACATCCAGAGAACAAGGAGACATCCAGAGAACAAGGAGACACCCAGAGAACAAGGAGACATCCAGAGAACAAGGAGACATCCAGAGAACAAGGAGACATCCAGAGAGCAGGGGGATATCTGCGGAACAGGGGGATATCTGCGGAACAGGGGGATATCTGCGGAACAGGGGGATATCTGCGGAACAGGGGGACATCCAGAGAACAGGGGTCATCCAGAGAACAGGGGGACATCCAGAGAACAGGGGCATATCCAGAGAGCAGGGGGATATCCGGAGAACAGGGGGATATCCGCAGAGCAGGATGATATCTGGAGAATTAGGGGGATATCGGCAGAACGAGGGGATATGCAGAGAACAGGGGGATATCCAGAGAGCAGGGGGATATCGAGAGAACAGGGGGATATCCAGAGAATAGGGGGCTATCCAGAGAACAGGGGGCTATCCAGAGAACAGGGGGATATCCACAGAGCAGGAGGATATCCAGAGAAAAGGGGGATATCCAGAGAACAGGGGGATATCCAGAGATCAGGGGGATATCCGCAGAGCAGAGGGATATCCAGAGAACATTGGGATATCCAGAGAACAGGAGGATGTCCAGAGGACAGGGGGATATCCAGAGAACAGGGGGTATCCGCAGAGCAGGAGGATATCCGCAGAATGGGGGGCATCGGCAGAACAGGGGGTTATCCAGAGAACAGGGGGATATCCGCAGAGCAGGAGGATATCCGCAGAATGGGGGGACATCGGCAGGACAGGGGGATATCCAGAGAACAAGGAGACATCCAGAGAACAAGGAGACATCCAGAGAACAATGAGACATCCAGAGAACAAGGAGACATCCAGAGAACAAGGAGACATCCAGAGAACAAGGAGACATCCAGAGAACAAGGAGACATCCGGAGAACAGCGGGATATCTGCGGAACAGAGGGATATCTGCGGAACAGGGGGACATCCAGAGAACAGGGGGACATCCAGAGAACAAGGAGACATCCAGAGAACAAGGATACATCCCGAGAACAAGGAGACATCGAGAGAAGAAGGAGACATCCAGAGAACAAGGAGACATCCAGAGAACAAGGAGACATCCAGGGAACAGGGGGATATCAAGAAAACAGGGGGAAATCCACAGAACAGTGGGATAATCACAGAACAGGGGGATATCCACAGAATAGGGGGACATCCAGAGAACAGGAGGACATCCAGAAAACAGAAGGACATCCAGAAAAAAGGAGAACATCCAGAGAACAGGGGGATATCCAGAGAGCAGGGGGATATCTAGAGAACAGGGGGACATCCAGAGAACAGTGGGACATCCAGAGAACAGGGGGACATCCAGAGAACAGGGGGACATCCAGAGAACAGGGGGATATCCAGAGAGCAGGGAGATATCCAGAGAACAGGGGGATATCCACAGAACAGGGAGTCATCCAGAGAACAGGGAGTCATCCAGAGAACAGGGGGATATCTGCGGAACAGGGGGATATCTGCAGAACAGGGGGATATCTGCGGAACAGGGTGATACCTGCGGAAAAGGGGAATATCTGCGGAATAGGGGGATATCTGCGGAACAGGGGGATATCTGCGGAACAGGGGGATATCTGCGGAACAGGGGGACATCCAGAGAACAGGGGGACATCCAGAGAACAGGGGGACATCCAGAGAACAAGGAGACATCCAGAGAACAAGGAGACATCCAGAGAACAAGGAGACATCCAGAGAACAAGGAGACATCCAGAGAACAAGGAGACATCCAGAGAACAAGGAGACATCCAGAGAACAGGGGGATATCTGCGGAACAGGGGGATATCTGCGGAACAGGGGGATATCTGCGGAACAGGGGGACATCCAGAGAACAGGGGGACATCCAGAGAACAGGGGGACATCCAGAGAACAGGGGGACATCCAGAGAACAGGGGGATATCCAGAGAGCACGGGGATATCCGGAGAACAGGGGGATATCCGCAGAGCAGGAGGATATCTGGAGAATTAGGGGGATATCGGCAGAACGAGGGGATATGCAGAGAACAGGGGGATATCCAGAGAGCAGGGGGATATCCAGAGAACAGGGGGATATCCAGAGAATAGGGGGATATCCAGAGAACAGGGGGCTATCCAGAGAACAGGGGGATATCCGCAGAGCAGGAGGATATCCAGAGAAAAGGGGGATATCCAGAGAACAGGGGGATATCCAGAGAACAGGGGGATATCCAGAGAACAGGGGGATATCCGCAGAGCAGAGGGATATCCAGAGAACATTGGGATATCCAGAGAACAGGAGGATATCCTGAGGACAGGGGGATATCCAGAGAACAGGGGGATATCCGCAGAGCAGGAGGATATCCGCAGAATGGGGGGACATCGGCATAACAGGGGGATATCCAGAGAACAGGGGGATATCCGCAGAGCAGGAGGATATCCGCAGAATGGGGGGACATCGGCAGAACAGGGGGATATACAGAGAACAGGGAGACATCCAGAGAACAGGGAGACATCCAGAGAACAAGGAGACATCCAGAGAACAAGGGGACATCCAGAGAACAAGGAGACATCCTGAGAACAAGGAGACATCCAGAGAACAAGGAGACATCCAGAGAACAAGGAGACATCCAGAGAACAAGGAGACATCCAGAGAACAGGGGGATATCTGCGGAACAGGGGGATATCTGCGGAACAGGGGGACATCCAGTGAACAGGGGGACATCCAGAGAACAAGGAGACATCCAGAGAACAAGGAGACATCCAGAGAACAAGGAGACATCCAGAGAACAAGGAGACATCCAGAGAACAGGGGGATATATGCGGAACAGGGGGATATCTGCGGAACAGGGGGATATCTGCGGAACAGGGGGATATCCAGAGAACCGGGGGATATCCAGAGAACAGGGGGATATCCAGAGAGCAGCGGGATATCCGGAAAACAGGGGGATATCCGCAGAACGAGGGGATATGCAGAGAACAGGGGGATATCCAGAGAGCAGGGTGATATCCAGAGAACAGGGGGATATCCAGAGAACAGGGGGACATCCAGAGAAGAGGGGGACATCCAGAGAGCAGGGGGATATCCGGAGAACAGGGGGATATCCGCAGAGCAGGAGGATATCCAGAGAACAGGGGGATATCCACAGAGCTGGGGGACATCCAGAGAACAGGATAACATCCGGAGTGCAGGAGGATATCCGCACAGCAGGAGGATATCCAGAGAACAGGGGGATAGCCGCAGAGCAGGAGGATATCTAGAGAACAGGAGGATATGCAGAGAACAGGAGGATATGCAGAGAACAGGGGGGTATCCACAGAGCTGCGGGACATCCAGAGAACAGGAGGATATCCAGAGAGCAAGGGGATATCCAGCGAACAGAAGGATAGCCAGAGAGCAGGAGGATATCCAGAGAACAGAGGGATATCCACAGAGCTGGGGGACATCCAGAGAACAGGAGGATATTCAGAGAACAGGGGGATATCCGCAGAGCAGGAGGATATCCAGAGAACAGGGGGATATCCAGAGAACAGGGGGATATCCAGAGAACAGGGGGATAGCCAGAGGGCAAGGGGATATCCACAGAGCAGGAGGATATCCGGAGAACAGTGGGATATCCGGAGAACAGGGGGATGTCCAGAGAACAGGAGGATATCCACAGAACAGGGGGATATCCGCAGAGCAGGGAGATAGCCAGAGAACAGGGGGATATCCGCAGAGAAGGGGGATACCGAGAGAACAGGGGGATATCCAGAGAACTGGGGGATATCTGCAGAGCAGGAGGATATCCAGAGAACAGGGGGATATCCAGAGAAAAGGGGGATATCCAGAGAAAGGGAGGACATCCAGTGAAAGGGAGGATATCATTAGAACGGGAGGATTTCTGCAGAGCAGGGGGTTATCCACTGAACAGGGGGACATCCAGAGAACAGGGGGATAACCAGAGAGCTGGGAGATATCCACTGAACAGGAGCATATCAATACAACAGGGGGACATCCAGAGAACAGGAGGACATCCAGAAAACAGGAGAACATCCAGAGAACAGGGGGATATCCAGAGAGCAGGGGGATATCCAGAGAACAGGGGGACATCCAGAGAACAGGGGGACATCCAGAGAACAGGGGGACATCCAGAGAACAGGGGGACATCCAGAGAACAGGGGGACATCCAGAGAACAGGGGGACATCCAGAGAACAGGGGGACATCCAGAGAGAAGGGGACATCCAGAGAACAGGGGGACATCCAGAGAACAGGGGGATATCCAGAGAACAGGGGGACATCCAGATAACAGGGGGACATCCAGAGAACAGGGGGATATCCAGAGAGCGGGGAGATTTCCAGAGAACAGGGCGATATCCGCAGAGCTTGGGGATATCCGCAGAGCTGGGGGACATCCAGAGAACAGGATTACATCCGGAGTACAGGAGGATATCCGCACAGCAGGAGGATATCCAGAGAACAGGGGGATAGCCGCAGAGCAGGAGGATATCTAAAGAACAGGAGGATATGCAGAGAACAGGGGGATATCCACAGAGCTGCGGGACATCCAGAGAACAGGAGGATATCCAGAGAGCAAGGGGATATTCAGCGAACAGAAGGATAGCCAGAGAGCAGGAGGATATCCAGAGAACAGGGGGATATCCACAGAGCTGGGGGACATCCAGAGAACAGGAGGATATCCACAGAACAGGGGGACATCCAGAGAACAGGGGGCTATCCAGAGAGCAGGGAGATATCCACAGAACAGGAGCATATCAAGACAACAAGGGGACATCCAGAGAACAGGGAGACATCCAGAGAACAGGGAGACATTCAGAGAACAGGGAGATTTCCAGAGAGCGGGGATATCTGCGGAACAGGGGGGTACCTGCGGAACAGGGGGACATCCAGAGAACAGGGGGACATCCAGAGAACAGGGTGATATCCAGAGAACAGGGGGTTATCTGCAGAGCAGGGGGATATCCAGAGAACAGGGGGACATCCAGAGAACAGGGGGATAACCAGAGAGCTGGGAGATATCCACTGAACAGGAGCATATCAATACAACAGGGGGACATCCAGAGAACAGGAGGACATCCAGAAAACAGGAGAACATCCAGAGAACAGGGGGATATCCAGAGAGCAGGGGGATATCCAGAGAACAGGGGGATATCCAGAGAACAGGGGGACATCCAGAGAACAGGGGGACATCCAGAGAACAGGGGGACATCCAGAGAACAGGGGGACATCCAGAGAACAGGGGGACATCCAGAGAACAGGGGGACATCCAGAGAACAGGGGGACATCCAGAGAACAGGGGGATATCCAGAGAGCGGGGAGATTTCCAGAGAACAGGGCGATATCCGCAGAGCTGGGGGATATCCGCAGAGCTGGGGGACATCCAGAGAACAGGATTACATCGGGAGTACAGGAGGATATCCGCACAGCAGGAGGATATCTAAAGAACAGAAGGATATGCAGAGAACAGGGGGATATCCACAGAGCTGCGGGACATCCAGAGAACAGGGGGATATCCAGAGAACAGGGGGATATCCAGAGAACAGGGGGATATCCGCAGAGCAGGAGGATATCCGCAGAATGGGGGGACATCGGCAGAACAGGGGGATATCCAGAGAACAGGGGGATATCCAGAGAACAGGGGGATATCCGCAGAGCAGGAGGATATCCGCAGAATGGGGGGACATCGGCAGAACAGGGGGATATCCAGAGAACAGGGAGACATCCAGAGAACAGGGAGACATCCAGAGAACAAGGAGACATCCAGAGAACAAGGAGACATCCAGAGAACAAGGAGACATCCAGAGAACAAGGAGACATCCAGAGAACAAGGAGACATCCAGAGAACAGGGGGATATCAGCGGAACAGGGGGATATCTGCGGAACAGGGGGACATCCAGAGAACAAGGAGACATCCAGAGAACAAGGAGACATCCAGAGAACAAGGAGACATCCAGAGAACAAGGAGACATCCAGAGAACAAGGAGACATCCAGAGAACAGAGGGATAACTGCGGAACAGGGGGATATCTGCGGAACAGGGGGACATCCAGAGAACAAGGAGACATCCAGAGAACAAGGAGACATCCAGAGAACAAGGAGACATCCAGAGAACAAGGAGACACCCAGAGAACAAGGAGACATCCAGAGAACAAGGAGACATCCAGAGAACAAGGAGACATCCAGAGAGCAGGGGGATATCTGCGGAACAGGGGGATATCTGCGGAACAGGGGGATATCTGCGGAACAGGGGGATATCTGCGGAACAGGGGGACATCCAGAGAACAGGGGTCATCCAGAGAACAGGGGGACATCCAGAGAACAGGGGCATATCCAGAGAGCAGGGGGATATCCGGAGAACAGGGGGATATCCGCAGAGCAGGAGGATATCTGGAGAATTAGGGGGATATCGGCAGAACGAGGGGATATGCAGAGAACAGGGGGATATCCAGAGAGCAGGGGGATATCCAGAGAACAGGGGGATATCCAGAGAATAGGGGGCTATCCAGAGAACAGGGGGCTATCCAGAGAACAGGGGGATATCCACAGAGCAGGAGGATATCCAGAGAAAAGTGGGATATCCAGAGAACAGGGGGATATCCAGAGATCAGGGGGATATCCGCAGAGCAGAGGGATATCCAGAGAACATTGGGATATCCAGAGAACAGGAGGATGTCCAGAGGACAGGGGGATATCCAGAGAACAGGGGGATATCCGCAGAGCAGGAGGATATCCGCAGAATGGGGGGCATCGGCAGAACAGGGGGTTATCCAGAGAACAGGGGGATATCCGCAGAGCAGGAGGATATCCGCAGAATGGGGGGACATCGGCAGGACAGGGGGATATCCAGAGAACAAGGAGACATCCAGAGAACAAGGAGACATCCAGAGAACAATGAGACATCCAGAGAACAAGGAGACATCCAGAGAACAAGGAGACATCCAGAGAACAAGGAGACATCCAGAGAACAAGGAGACATCCGGAGAACAGCGGGATATCTGCGGAACAGAGGGATATCTGCGGAACAGGGGGACATCCAGAGAACAGGGGGACATCCAGAGAACAAGGAGACATCCAGAGAACAAGGATACATCCCGAGAACAAGGAGACATCGAGAGAAGAAGGAGACATCCAGAGAACAAGGAGACATCCAGAGAACAAGGAGACATCCAGGGAACAGGGGGATATCAAGAAAACAGGGGGAAATCCACAGAACAGTGGGATAATCACAGAACAGGGGGATATCCACAGAATAGGGGGACATCCAGAGAACAGGAGGACATCCAGAAAACAGAAGGACATCCAGAAAAAAGGAGAACATCCAGAGAACAGGGGGATATCCAGAGAGCAGGGGGATATCTAGAGAACAGGGGGACATCCAGAGAACAGTGGGACATCCAGAGAACAGGGGGACATCCAGAGAACAGGGGGACATCCAGAGAACAGGGGGATATCCAGAGAGCAGGGAGATATCCAGAGAACAGGGGGATATCCACAGAACAGGGAGTCATCCAGAGAACAGGGAGTCATCCAGAGAACAGGGGGATATCTGCGGAACAGGGGGATATCTGCAGAACAGGGGGATATCTGCGGAACAGGGTGATACCTGCGGAAAAGGGGAATATCTGCGGAATAGGGGGATATCTGCGGAACAGGGGGATATCTGCGGAACAGGGGGATATCTGCGGAACAGGGGGACATCCAGAGAACAGGGGGACATCCAGAGAACAGGGGGACATCCAGAGAACAAGGAGACATCCAGAGAACAAGGAGACATCCAGAGAACAAGGAGACATCCAGAGAACAAGGAGACATCCAGAGAACAAGGAGACATCCAGAGAACAAGGAGACATCCAGAGAACAAGGAGACATCCAGAGAACAAGGAGACATCCAGAGAACAGGGGGATATCTGCGGAACAGGGGGATATCTGCGGAACAGGGGGATATCTGCGGAACAGGGGGACATCCAGAGAACAGGGGGACATCCAGAGAACAGGGGGACATCCAGAGAACAGGGGGACATCCAGAGAACAGGGGGATATCCAGAGAGCACGGGGATATCCGGAGAACAGGGGGATATCCGCAGAGCAGGAGGATATCTGGAGAATTAGGGGGATATCGGCAGAACGAGGGGATATGCAGAGAACAGGGGGATATCCAGAGAGCAGGGGGATATCCAGAGAACAGGGGGATATCCAGAGAATAGGGGGATATCCAGAGAACAGCGGGCTATCCAGAGAACAGGGGGATATCCGCAGAGCAGGAGGATATCCAGAGAAAAGGGGGATATCCAGAGAACAGGGGGATATCCAGAGAACAGGGGGATATCCAGAGAACAGGGGGATATCCGCAGAGCAGAGGGATATCCAGAGAACATTGGGATATCCAGAGAACAGGAGGATATCCTGAGGACAGGGGGATATCCAGAGAACAGGGGGATATCCGCAGAGCAGGAGGATATCCGCAGAATGGGGGGACATCGGCATAACAGGGGGATATCCAGAGAACAGGGGGATATCCGCAGAGCAGGAGGATATCCGCAGAATGGGGGGACATCGGCAGAACAGGGGGATATACAGAGAACAGGGAGACATCCAGAGAACAGGGAGACATCCAGAGAACAAGGAGACATCCAGAGAACAAGGGGACATCCAGAGAACAAGGAGACATCCTGAGAACAAGGAGACATCCAGAGAACAAGGAGACATCCAGAGAACAAGGAGACATCCAGAGAACAAGGAGACATCCAGAGAACAGGGGGATATCTGCGGAACAGGGGGATATCTGCGGAACAGGGGGACATCCAGTGAACAGGGGGACATCCAGAGAACAAGGAGACATCCAGAGAACAAGGAGACATCCAGAGAACAAGGAGACATCCAGAGAACAAGGAGACATCCAGAGAACAGGGGGATATATGCGGAACAGGGGGATATCTGCGGAACAGGGGGATATCTGCGGAACAGGGGGATATCCAGAGAACCGGGGGATATCCAGAGAACAGGGGGATATCCAGAGAGCAGCGGGATATCCGGAAAACAGGGGGATATCCGCAGAACGAGGGGATATGCAGAGAACAGGGGGATATCCAGAGAGCAGGGTGATATCCAGAGAACAGGGGGATATCCAGAGAACAGGGGGACATCCAGAGAAGAGGGGGACATCCAGAGAGCAGGGGGATATCCGGAGAACAGGGGGATATCCGCAGAGCAGGAGGATATCCAGAGAACAGGGGGATATCCACAGAGCTGGGGGACATCCAGAGAACAGGATAACATCCGGAGTGCAGGAGGATATCCGCACAGCAGGAGGATATCCAGAGAACAGGGGGATAGCCGCAGAGCAGGAGGATATCTAGAGAACAGGAGGATATGCAGAGAACAGGAGGATATGCAGAGAACAGGGGGGTATCCACAGAGCTGCGGGACATCCAGAGAACAGGAGGATATCCAGAGAGCAAGGGGATATCCAGCGAACAGAAGGATCGCCAGAGAGCAGGAGGATATCCAGAGAACAGAGGGATATCCACAGAGCTGGGGGACATCCAGAGAACAGGAGGATATTCAGAGAACAGGGGGATATCCGCAGAGCAGGAGGATATCCAGAGAACAGGGGGATATCCAGAGAACAGGGGGATATCCAGAGAACAGGGGGATAGCCAGAGGGCAAGGGGATATCCACAGAGCAGGAGGATATCCGGAGAACAGTGGGATATCCGGAGAACAGGGGGATGTCCAGAGAACAGGAGGATATCCACAGAACAGGGGGATATCCGCAGAGCAGGGAGATAGCCAGAGAACAGGGGGATATCCGCAGAGAAGGGGGATACCGAGAGAACAGGGGGATATCCAGAGAACAGGGGGGTATCCACAGAGCTGCGGGACATCCAGAGAACAGGAGGATATCCAGAGAGCAAGGGGATATCCAGCGAACAGAAGGATAGCCAGAGAGCAGGAGGATATCCAGAGAACAGAGGGATATCCACAGAGCTGGGGGACATCCAGAGAACAGGAGGATATTCAGAGAACAGGGGGATATCCGCAGAGCAGGAGGATATCCAGAGAACAGGGGGATATCCAGAGAACAGGGGGATATCCAGAGAACAGGGGGATAGCCAGAGGGCAAGGGGATATCCACAGAGCAGGAGGATATCCGGAGAACAGTGGGATATCCGGAGAACAGGGGGATGTCCAGAGAACAGGAGGATATCCACAGAACAGGGGGATATCCGCAGAGCAGGGAGATAGCCAGAGAACAGGGGGATATCCGCAGAGAAGGGGGATACCGAGAGAACAGGGGGATATCCAGAGAACTGGGGGATATCTGCAGAGCAGGAGGATATCCAGAGAACAGGGGGATATCCAGAGAAAAGGGGGATATCCAGAGAAAGGGAGGACATCCAGTGAAAGGGAGGATATCATTAGAACGGGAGGATTTCTGCAGAGCAGGGGGTTATCCACTGAACAGGGGGACATCCAGAGAACAGGGGGATAACCAGAGAGCTGGGAGATATCCACTGAACAGGAGCATATCAATACAACAGGGGGACATCCAGAGAACAGGAGGACATCCAGAAAACAGGAGAACATCCAGAGAACAGGGGGATATCCAGAGAGCAGGGGGATATCCAGAGAACAGGGGGACATCCAGAGAACAGGGGGACATCCAGAGAACAGGGGGACATCCAGAGAACAGGGGGACATCCAGAGAACAGGGGGACATCCAGAGAACAGGGGGACATCCAGAGAACAGGGGGACATCCAGAGAACAGGGGGACATCCAGAGAGAAGGGGACATCCAGAGAACAGGGGGACATCCAGAGAACAGGGGGATATCCAGAGAACAGGGGGACATCCAGATAACAGGGGGACATCCAGAGAACAGGGGGATATCCAGAGAGCGGGGAGATTTCCAGAGAACAGGGCGATATCCGCAGAGCTTGGGGATATCCGCAGAGCTGGGGGACATCCAGAGAACAGGATTACATCCGGAGTACAGGAGGATATCCGCACAGCAGGAGGATATCCAGAGAACAGGGGGATAGCCGCAGAGCAGGAGGATATCTAAAGAACAGGAGGATATGCAGAGAACAGGGGGATATCCACAGAGCTGCGGGACATCCAGAGAACAGGAGGATATCCAGAGAGCAAGGGGATATTCAGCGAACAGAAGGATAGCCAGAGAGCAGGAGGATATCCAGAGAACAGGGGGATATCCACAGAGCTGGGGGACATCCAGAGAACAGGAGGATATCCACAGAACAGGGGGACATCCAGAGAACAGGGGGCTATCCAGAGAGCAGGGAGATATCCACAGAACAGGAGCATATCAAGACAACAAGGGGACATCCAGAGAACAGGGAGACATCCAGAGAACAGGGAGACATTCAGAGAACAGGGAGATTTCCAGAGAGCGGGGATATCTGCGGAACAGGGGGGTACCTGCGGAACAGGGGGACATCCAGAGAACAGGGGGACATCCAGAGAACAGGGTGATATCCAGAGAACAGGGGGTTATCTGCAGAGCAGGGGGATATCCAGAGAACAGGGGGACATCCAGAGAACAGGGGGATAACCAGAGAGCTGGGAGATATCCACTGAACAGGAGCATATCAATACAACAGGGGGACATCCAGAGAACAGGAGGACATCCAGAAAATAGGAGAACATCCAGAGAACAGGGGGATATCCAGAGAGCAGGGGGATATCCAGAGAACAGGGGGATATCCAGAGAACAGGGGGACATCCAGAGAACAGGGGGACATCCAGAGAACAGGGGGACATCCAGAGAACAGGGGGACATCCAGAGAACAGGGGGACATCCAGAGAACAGGGGGACATCCAGAGAACAGGGGGATATCCAGAGAGCGGGGAGATTTCCAGAGAACAGGGCGATATCCGCAGAGCTGGGGGATATCCGCAGAGCTGGGGGACATCCAGAGAACAGGATTACATCCGGAGTACAGGAGGATATCCGCACAGCAGGAGGATATCTAAAGAACAGAAGGATATGCAGAGAACAGGGGGATATCCACAGAGCTGCGGGACATCCAGAGAACAGGAGGATATCCAGAGAGCAAGGGGATATTCAGCGAACAGAAGGATAGCCAGAGAGCAGGAGGATATCCAGAGAACAGGGGGATATCCACAGAGCTGGGGGACATCCAGAGAACAGGAGGATATCCAGAGAACAGGGGGATATCCGCAGAGCAGGAGGATATCCAGAGAACAGGGGGATATCCAGAGAACAGGGGTATATCCAGAGAACAGGGGGTTAGCCAGAGAGCAAGGGGATATCCGCAGAGCAGGGGGATATCTACAGAACAGGAGGATATCCACAGAACAGGGGGACATCCAGAGAACAGGAGGATATCCAGAGAACAGGGGGATAGCCGCAGAGCAGGAGGATATCCAGAGAAAAAGGGGATATCCAGAGAACAGGGGGATATCCGCAGAGCAGGAGGATATCTGGAGAACAGTGGGATATCCGGAGAACAGGGGGATGTCCAGAGAACAGGAGGATATCCACAGAACAGGGGGATATCCGCAGAGCAGGGAGATAGCCAGAGAACAGGGGGGTATCCGCAGAGCAGAGGGATACCGAGAGAACAGGGGGATATCCAGTGAACTGGGGGATATCTGCAGAGCAGGAGGATATCCAGAGAACAGGGGGATATCCAGAGAACAGGGGGATATCCGCAGAGCAGGGGGATATTCAGCGAACTTTGGGATATCCAGAGAACAGGAGGGTATCTGCAGAACAGGAGGATATCCACAGAACAGGGGGACATCCACAGAGCTGGAGGACATCCGGAGGACAGGAGGATATCCAGAGAACAGGGGGATATCTGCAGAGCAGCAGGATATCGAGAGAACAGGAGGAGAATCCAGAGAATTGGAGGATATCCAGAGAACAAGGGGATATCCGCAGAACAGAGGGATATCTGCGGAACAGGGGGACCTCCAGAGAACAGGGGGACATCCAAAGAACAGGCAGATATCCGCAGAATAGGGGGACATCGGCAGAACAGGGGGCTATCCAGAGAACAGGGGGATATCCAGAGAGCAGGGGGATATCCGCAGAATAGGGGAATATCCGCAGAATAGGGGATACCTAGAGAACAGGAGGACATCCAGGGATCAGGAAGACATCCAGAGAACAGGAGGATATCCGCAGAGCAGAAGGATATCCAGAGAACAGGGGGCTATCCAGAGAACAGGATGATATCCAGAGAACAGGAGGATATCCGCAGAGTTGGGGGATATCGAGAAAACAGGGGAAGGCCAGAGAGCAAGGGAATATCCAGAGAAAATGAGGATATCCAGACAGCAGGGGGATAGCCAGAAAGCAGGGGGATATCCAGAGAACAGGAGGATATGCAGAGAACAAGGGGATATCCAGCGGACAGGAGGATAGCCAGAGAACGGGGGGACATCCACAGAGCTGGGGGACATCCAGAGAACAGGAGGATATCCAGAGAACAGGGGGATATCCGCAGAGCAGGGGGATATCCAGAGAACATTGGGATATCCAGAGAACAGGGGGATATCCGCAGAGCAGGGGGATATCCAGAGAACAGGGGGATATCTGCAGAACAGGTGGATATCTACAGAACAGGAGGATATCCACAGAACAGGGGGACATCCAGAGAACAGGAGGATATCCAGAGAACGGGGGGACATCCACAGAGCTGGGGGACATCCAGAGAACAGGAGGATATCCAGAGAACAGGAGGATATCCAGAGAACAGGGGGATATCTGCAGAGCAGGAGGATATCCAGAGAACAGGAAGATATCCACAGAACAGGGGGATATCCGCAGAGCAGGGGGATATCCAGAGAACATTGGGATCTCCGGAGAACAGGAGGGTATCTACAGAACAGGAGGATATCCACAGAACAGGGGGACATCCAGAGAACAGGAGGATATCCACAGAACAGGGGGACATCCAGAGAACAGAGGGCTATCCAGAGAGCGGGGAGATATCCACAGAACAGGAGCATATCAAGACAACAAGGGGACATCCAGAGAACAGGGGAACATCCAGAGAACAGGGAGACATCCAGAGAACAGGGAGACATTCAGAGAACAGGGCTATTTCCAGAGAACGGGGATATCTGCGGAACAGGGGGGTACCTGCGGAACAGGGGGACATCCAGAGAACAGGGGGACATCCAGAGAACAGAGTGATATCCAGAGAACAGGGGGTTATCCGGAGAGCAGGGGGATATCCAGAGAGCAGGGGGATATCCAGAGAGCAGGGGGATATCCAGAGAGCAGGGGGATATCCAGAGAGCAGGGGGATATCCAGAGAAAAAGGGGATATCCAGAGAAAAAGGGGATATCCAAAGAGCAGGGGGATATCCAGAGAACATTGGGATATCCAGAGAACAGGAGGATATCCACAGAACAGGGGGATATCCAGAGAGCAGGGGGATATCCACAGAGCAGGGGGACATCCAGAGAACAGGAGGATATCCACAGAACAGGGGGACATCCAGAGAACAGGAGGATATTCAGAGAACAGGAGGATATCCAGAAAACAGGGGGCTATCCAAAGAGCAGGGGGATATCCAGAGAACATTGGGATATCCAGAGAACAGGAGGATATCCACAGAACAGGGGGATATCCACAGAACAGGGGGATATCCAGAGAGCAGGGTGATATCCAGAGAACAGGGGGACATCCAGAGAACAGGGGGACATCCAGAGAACAGTGGGATATCCAGAGAGCGGGGAGATATCCAGAGAGCGGGGAGATATCCAGAGAACAGGGGGATATCCACAGAACAGGAGCTTATCAAGACAACAGGGGGTCATCAAGAGAACAGGAGGATATCCACAGAACAGGGGGACATCCAGAGAACAGGAGGATATTCAGAGAACAGGAGGACATCCAGAAAACAGGAGAACACCCAGAGAACAGGGGGATATCCAGAGAGCAGGGTGATATCCAGAGAACAGGGGGATATCCAGAGAGCAGGGGGATATCCAGAGAACAGGGGGATATCCATAGAAAAAGGGGATATCCAAAGAACAGGGGGATATCCGCAGAACAGGGGGATATCCAGAGAACATTTGGATATCCAGAGAACAGGAGGATATCCACAGAACAGGGGGATATCCAGAGAGCAGGGGGATATCCACAGAGCAGGGGGATATCCACAGAGCAGGGGGACATCCAGAGAACAGGAGGATATCCACAAAACAGGGGGACATCCAGAGAACAGGAGGACATCCAGAGAACAGGGGGACATCCAGAGAACAGGGGGACATCCAGAGAACAGGGAGACATCCAGAGAGCAGGGAGTCATCCAGAGAACAGAGAGTCATCCGGAGAACAGGGGGATATCCAGAGAACAGGGGGATATCCAGAGAACAGGGGGATATCCAGACAATGGGGGGATATCTGCGGAACAGGGGGACATCCAGAGAACAGGGGGACATCCAGAGAACGGGAGGATATCCGCAGAATAGGGGATATCGGCAGAACAGGGGGATATCCAGAGAACAGGGCGATATCCAGAAAACAGGGGGATATCCGCAGAGCAGGAGGATATCCGAAGAATGGGGGGACATCGGCAGAACAGGGGGATATCCAGAGAACAGGGGGATATCCAGAGAACAGGGGGATATCCGGAGAGCAGGGGGATATCCAGAGAGCAGGGGGATATCCAGAGAGCAGGGGGATATCCAGAGAGCAGGGGGATATCCAGAGAAAAAGGGGATATCCAGAGAAAAAGGGGATATCCAAAGAGCAGGGGGATATCCAGAGAACATTGGGATATCCAGAGAACAGGAGGATATCCACAGAACAGGGGGATATCCAGAGAGCAGGGGGATATCCACAGAGCAGGGGGACATCCAGAGAACAGGAGGATATCCACAGAACAGGGGGACATCCAGAGAACAGGAGGATATTCAGAGAACAGGAGGATATCCAGAAAACAGGGGGCTATCCAAAGAGCAGGGGGATATCCAGAGAACATTGGGATATCCAGAGAACAGGAGGATATCCACAGAACAGGGGGATATCCAGAGAGCAGGGTGATATCCAGAGAACAGGGGGACATCCAGAGAACAGGGGGACATCCAGAGAACAGTGGGATATCCAGAGAGCGGGGAGATATCCAGAGAGCGGGGAGATATCCAGAGAACAGGGGGATATCCACAGAACAGGAGCTTATCAAGACAACAGGGGGTCATCAAGAGAACAGGAGGATATCCACAGAACAGGGGGACATCCAGAGAACAGGAGGATATTCAGAGAACAGGAGGACATCCAGAAAACAGGAGAACACCCAGAGAACAGGGGGATATCCAGAGAGCAGGGTGATATCCAGAGAACAGGGGGATATCCAGAGAGCAGGGGGATATCCAGAGAACAGGGGGATATCCAGAGAAAAAGGGGATATCCAAAGAACAGGGGGATATCCGCAGAACAGGGGGATATCCAGAGAACATTTGGATATCCAGAGAACAGGAGGATATCCACAGAACAGGGGGATATCCAGAGAGCAGGGGGATATCCACAGAGCAGGGGGATATCCACAGAGCAGGGGGACATCCAGAGAACAGGAGGATATCCACAAAACAGGGGGACATCCAGAGAACAGGAGGACATCCAGAGAACAGGGGGACATCCAGAGAACAGGGGGACATCCAGAGAACAGGGAGACATCCAGAGAGCAGGGAGTCATCCAGAGAACAGAGAGTCATCCGGAGAACAGGGGGATATCCAGAGAACAGGGGGATATCCAGAGAACAGGGGGATATCCAGACAATGGGGGGATATCTGCGGAACAGGGGGACATCCAGAGAACAGGGGAACATCCAGAGAACGGGAGGATATCCGCAGAATAGGGGATATCGGCAGAACAGGGGGATATCCAGAGAACAGGGCGATATCCAGAGAACAGGGGGATATCCGCAGAGCAGGAGGATATCCGAAGAATGGGGGGACATCGGCAGAACAGGGGGATATCCAGAGAACAGGGGGATATCCAGAGAACAGGGGGATATCCAGAGAGCAGGCGGATATCCGCAGAGCAGGAAGATATCCAGCGAACAAGGGGATATCCATAGAACAGGGGAACATCCAGAGAACAGGGAGACATCCAGAGAACAGGGAGACATCCAGAGAACAGGGAGACATCCAGAGAAAAGTGAGACATCCAGAGAACAGGGAGACATCCAGAGAACAAGGAGACATCCAGAGAACAAGGAGACATCCAGAGAACAAGGAGACATCTAGAGAACAGGGGGTTATCTGCGGAACAGGGGGATCTCTGCAGAACAGGGGGATATCTGCGGAACAGGGGGACATCCAGAGAACAGGGGGACATCCAGAGAAAAGGGGGACATCCAGAGAACAAGGAGACATCCAGAGAACAGGGGGATATCCAGAGAACAGGGGGATATCCAGAGAACAGGGGGATATCCGCAGAGCAGAGGGATATCCAGAGAACATTGGGATATCCAGAGAACAGGAGGATATCCTGAGGACAGGGGGATATCCAGAGAACAGGGGGATATCCGCAGAGCAGGAGGATATCCGCAGAATGGGGGGACATCGGCATAACAGGGGGATATCCAGAGAACAGGGGGATATCCGCAGAGCAGGAGGATATCCGCAGAATGGGGGGACATCGGCAGAACAGGGGGATATACAGAGAACAGGGAGACATCCAGAGAACAGGGAGACATCCAGAGAACAAGGAGACATCCAGAGAACAAGGGGACATCCAGAGAACAAGGAGACATCCTGAGAACAAGGAGACATCCAGAGAACAAGGAGACATCCAGAGAACAAGGAGACATCCAGAGAACAAGGAGACATCCAGAGAACAGGGGGATATCTGCGGAACAGGGGGATATCTGCGGAACAGGGGGACATCCAGTGAACAGGGGGACATCCAGAGAACAAGGAGACATCCAGAGAACAAGGAGACATCCAGAGAACAAGGAGACATCCAGAGAACAAGGAGACATCCAGAGAACAGGGGGATATATGCGGAACAGGGGGATATCTGCGGAACAGGGGGATATCTGCGGAACAGGGGGATATCCAGAGAACCGGGGGATATCCAGAGAACAGGGGGATATCCAGAGAGCAGCGGGATATCCGGAAAACAGGGGGATATCCGCAGAACGAGGGGATATGCAGAGAACAGGGGGATATCCAGAGAGCAGGGTGATATCCAGAGAACAGGGGGATATCCAGAGAACAGGGGGACATCCAGAGAAGAGGGGGACATCCAGAGAGCAGGGGGATATCCGGAGAACAGGGGGATATCCGCAGAGCAGGAGGATATCCAGAGAACAGGGGGATATCCACAGAGCTGGGGGACATCCAGAGAACAGGATAACATCCGGAGTGCAGGAGGATATCCGCACAGCAGGAGGATATCCAGAGAACAGGGGGATAGCCGCAGAGCAGGAGGATATCTAGAGAACAGGAGGATATGCAGAGAACAGGAGGATATGCAGAGAACAGGGGGGTATCCACAGAGCTGCGGGACATCCAGAGAACAGGAGGATATCCAGAGAGCAAGGGGATATCCAGCGAACAGAAGGATAGCCAGAGAGCAGGAGGATATCCAGAGAACAGAGGGATATCCACAGAGCTGGGGGACATCCAGAGAACAGGAGGATATTCAGAGAACAGGGGGATATCCGCAGAGCAGGAGGATATCCAGAGAACAGGGGGATATCCAGAGAACAGGGGGATATCCAGAGAACAGGGGGATAGCCAGAGGGCAAGGGGATATCCACAGAGCAGGAGGATATCCGGAGAACAGTGGGATATCCGGAGAACAGGGGGATGTCCAGAGAACAGGAGGATATCCACAGAACAGGGGGATATCCGCAGAGCAGGGAGATAGCCAGAGAACAGGGGGATATCCGCAGAGAAGGGGGATACCGAGAGAACAGGGGGATATCCAGAGAACTGGGGGATATCTGCAGAGCAGGAGGATATCCAGAGAACAGGGGGATATCCAGAGAAAAGGGGGATATCCAGAGAAAGGGAGGACATCCAGTGAAAGGGAGGATATCATTAGAACGGGAGGATTTCTGCAGAGCAGGGGGTTATCCACTGAACAGGGGGACATCCAGAGAACAGGGGGATAACCAGAGAGCTGGGAGATATCCACTGAACAGGAGCATATCAATACAACAGGGGGACATCCAGAGAACAGGAGGACATCCAGAAAACAGGAGAACATCCAGAGAACAGGGGGATATCCAGAGAACAGGGGGATATCCGCAGAGCAGGGGGATATCCAGAGAACATTGGGATATCCAGAGAACAGGGGGATATCCGCAGAGCAGGGGGATATCCAGAGAACAGGGGGATATCTGCAGAACAGGTGGATATCTACAGAACAGGAGGATATCCACAGAACAGGGGGACATCCAGAGAACAGGAGGATATCCAGAGAACGGGGGGACATCCACAGAGCTGGGGGACATCCAGAGAACAGGAGGATATCCAGAGAACAGGAGGATATCCAGAGAACAGGGGGATATCTGCAGAGCAGGAGGATATCCAGAGAACAGGAAGATATCCACAGAACAGGGGGATATCCGCAGAGCAGGGGGATATCCAGAGAACATTGGGATCTCCGGAGAACAGGAGGGTATCTACAGAACAGGAGGATATCCACAGAACAGGGGGACATCCAGAGAACAGGAGGATATCCACAGAACAGGGGGACATCCAGAGAACAGAGGGCTATCCAGAGAGCGGGGAGATATCCACAGAACAGGAGCATATCAAGACAACAAGGGGACATCCAGAGAACAGGGGAACATCCAGAGAACAGGGAGACATCCAGAGAACAGGGAGACATTCAGAGAACAGGGCTATTTCCAGAGAACGGGGATATCTGCGGAACAGGGGGGTACCTGCGGAACAGGGGGACATCCAGAGAACAGGGGGACATCCAGAGAACAGAGTGATATCCAGAGAACAGGGGGTTATCCGGAGAGCAGGGGGATATCCAGAGAGCAGGGGGATATCCAGAGAGCAGGGGGATATCCAGAGAGCAGGGGGATATCCAGAGAGCAGGGGGATATCCAGAGAAAAAGGGGATATCCAGAGAAAAAGGGGATATCCAAAGAGCAGGGGGATATCCAGAGAACATTGGGATATCCAGAGAACAGGAGGATATCCACAGAACAGGGGGATATCCAGAGAGCAGGGGGATATCCACAGAGCAGGGGGACATCCAGAGAACAGGAGGATATCCACAGAACAGGGGGACATCCAGAGAACAGGAGGATATTCAGAGAACAGGAGGATATCCAGAAAACAGGGGGCTATCCAAAGAGCAGGGGGATATCCAGAGAACATTGGGATATCCAGAGAACAGGAGGATATCCACAGAACAGGGGGATATCCACAGAACAGGGGGATATCCAGAGAGCAGGGTGATATCCAGAGAACAGGGGGACATCCAGAGAACAGGGGGACATCCAGAGAACAGTGGGATATCCAGAGAGCGGGGAGATATCCAGAGAGCGGGGAGATATCCAGAGAACAGGGGGATATCCACAGAACAGGAGCTTATCAAGACAACAGGGGGTCATCAAGAGAACAGGAGGATATCCACAGAACAGGGGGACATCCAGAGAACAGGAGGATATTCAGAGAACAGGAGGACATCCAGAAAACAGGAGAACACCCAGAGAACAGGGGGATATCCAGAGAGCAGGGTGATATCCAGAGAACAGGGGGATATCCAGAGAGCAGGGGGATATCCAGAGAACAGGGGGATATCCAGAGAAAAAGGGGATATCCAAAGAACAGGGGGATATCCGCAGAACAGGGGGATATCCAGAGAACATTTGGATATCCAGAGAACAGGAGGATATCCACAGAACAGGGGGATATCCAGAGAGCAGGGGGATATCCACAGAGCAGGGGGATATCCACAGAGCAGGGGGACATCCAGAGAACAGGAGGATATCCACAAAACAGGGGGACATCCAGAGAACAGGAGGACATCCAGAGAACAGGGGGACATCCAGAGAACAGGGGGACATCCAGAGAACAGGGAGACATCCAGAGAGCAGGGAGTCATCCAGAGAACAGAGAGTCATCCGGAGAACAGGGGGATATCCAGAGAACAGGGGGATATCCAGAGAACAGGGGGATATCCAGACAATGGGGGGATATCTGCGGAACAGGGGGACATCCAGAGAACAGGGGGACATCCAGAGAACGGGAGGATATCCGCAGAATAGGGGATATCGGCAGAACAGGGGGATATCCAGAGAACAGGGCGATATCCAGAAAACAGGGGGATATCCGCAGAGCAGGAGGATATCCGAAGAATGGGGGGACATCGGCAGAACAGGGGGATATCCAGAGAACAGGGGGATATCCAGAGAACAGGGGGATATCCGGAGAGCAGGGGGATATCCAGAGAGCAGGGGGATATCCAGAGAGCAGGGGGATATCCAGAGAGCAGGGGGATATCCAGAGAAAAAGGGGATATCCAGAGAAAAAGGGGATATCCAAAGAGCAGGGGGATATCCAGAGAACATTGGGATATCCAGAGAACAGGAGGATATCCACAGAACAGGGGGATATCCAGAGAGCAGGGGGATATCCACAGAGCAGGGGGACATCCAGAGAACAGGAGGATATCCACAGAACAGGGGGACATCCAGAGAACAGGAGGATATTCAGAGAACAGGAGGATATCCAGAAAACAGGGGGCTATCCAAAGAGCAGGGGGATATCCAGAGAACATTGGGATATCCAGAGAACAGGAGGATATCCACAGAACAGGGGGATATCCAGAGAGCAGGGTGATATCCAGAGAACAGGGGGACATCCAGAGAACAGGGGGACATCCAGAGAACAGTGGGATATCCAGAGAGCGGGGAGATATCCAGAGAGCGGGGAGATATCCAGAGAACAGGGGGATATCCACAGAACAGGAGCTTATCAAGACAACAGGGGGTCATCAAGAGAACAGGAGGATATCCACAGAACAGGGGGACATCCAGAGAACAGGAGGATATTCAGAGAACAGGAGGACATCCAGAAAACAGGAGAACACCCAGAGAACAGGGGGATATCCAGAGAGCAGGGTGATATCCAGAGAACAGGGGGATATCCAGAGAGCAGGGGGATATCCAGAGAACAGGGGGATATCCAGAGAAAAAGGGGATATCCAAAGAACAGGGGGATATCCGCAGAACAGGGGGATATCCAGAGAACATTTGGATATCCAGAGAACAGGAGGATATCCACAGAACAGGGGGATATCCAGAGAGCAGGGGGATATCCACAGAGCAGGGGGATATCCACAGAGCAGGGGGACATCCAGAGAACAGGAGGATATCCACAAAACAGGGGGACATCCAGAGAACAGGAGGACATCCAGAGAACAGGGGGACATCCAGAGAACAGGGGGACATCCAGAGAACAGGGAGACATCCAGAGAGCAGGGAGTCATCCAGAGAACAGAGAGTCATCCGGAGAACAGGGGGATATCCAGAGAACAGGGGGATATCCAGAGAACAGGGGGATATCCAGACAATGGGGGGATATCTGCGGAACAGGGGGACATCCAGAGAACAGGGGGACATCCAGAGAACGGGAGGATATCCGCAGAATAGGGGATATCGGCAGAACAGGGGGATATCCAGAGAACAGGGCGATATCCAGAAAACAGGGGGATATCCGCAGAGCAGGAGGATATCCGAAGAATGGGGGGACATCGGCAGAACAGGGGGATATCCAGAGAACAGGGGGATATCCAGAGAACAGGGGGATATCCGGAGAGCAGGGGGATATCCAGAGAGCAGGGGGATATCCAGAGAGCAGGGGGATATCCAGAGAGCAGGGGGATATCCAGAGAAAAAGGGGATATCCAGAGAAAAAGGGGATATCCAGAGAGCGGGGAGATATCCAGAGAACAGGGGGATATCCAGAGAACAGGGGGATATCCAGAGAGCAGGCGGATATCCGCAGAGCAGGAAGATATCCAGCGAACAAGGGGATATCCATAGAACAGGGGAACATCCAGAGAACAGGGAGACATCCAGAGAACAGGGAGACATCCAGAGAACAGGGAGACATCCAGAGAAAAGTGAGACATCCAGAGAACAGGGAGACATCCAGAGAACAAGGAGACATCCAGAGAACAAGGAGACATCCAGAGAACAAGGAGACATCTAGAGAACAGGGGGTTATCTGCGGAACAGGGGGATCTCTGCAGAACAGGGGGATATCTGCGGAACAGGGGGACATCCAGAGAACAGGGGGACATCCAGAGAAAAGGGGGACATCCAGAGAACAAGGAGACATCCAGAGAACAGGGGGTTATCTGCGGAACAGGGGGATCTCTGCAGAACAGGGGGATATCTGCGGAACAGGGGGACATCCAGAGAACAGGGGGACATCCAGAGAAAAGGGGGACATCCAGAGAACAGGGGGATATCCAGAGAGCAGGGGAATATCCGGAGAACAGGGGGATATCCGCAGAGCAGGAGGACATCTGGAGAATTAGGGGGATATCGGCAGAACGAGGGGATATGCAGAGAACAGGGGGATATCCAGAGAACAGGGGGATATCCAGAGAACAGGGGGATATCCGCAGAGCAGGAGGATATCCAGAGAACAGGGGGATATCCAGAGAACAGGGGGATATCCAGAGAACAGGGGGCATCCAGAGAAGAGGGGGATATCTGCAGAGCAGGGGGATATCCAGAGAACATTGGGATATCCAGAGAACAGGAAGACATCCAGGGAACAGGGGGATAACAAGAAAACAGGGGGATATCCACAGAACAGTGGGATAATCACAGAACAGGGGGATATCCACAGAATAGGGGGACATCCAGAGAACAGGAGGACATCCAGAAAACAGAAGGACATCCAGAAAACAGGAGAACATCCAGAGAACAGGGGGATATCCAGAGAGCAGGGGGATATCTAGAAAACAGGGGGACATCCAGAAAACAGGGGGACATCCAGAGAACAGGGGGACATCCAGAGAACAGGGGGACATCCAGAGAACAGGGGGATATCCAGAGAGCAGGGAGATATCCAGAGAACAGGGGGATATCCACAGAACAGGGAGTCATCCAGAGAACAGGGGGATATCTGCGGAACAGGGGGATATCTGCGGAACAGGGGGATATCTGCGGAACAGGGTGATACCTGCGGAAAAGGGGAATATCTGCGGAATAGGGGGATATCTGCGGAACAGGGGGATATCCAGAGAACAAGGGGATATCCAGAGAGCAGGGGGATATCCGCAGAGCAGGAGGATATCAGCAGAATAGGGGGACATCGGCAGAACAGGGGGATATCCAGAGAACAGGGGGATATCCAGAGAACAGGGGGATATCCGCAGAACAGGAGGATATCCGCAGAATGGGGGGACATCGGCAGAACAGGGGGACATCGGCAGAACAGGGGGATATACAGAGAACAGGGGAATATCCGCAGAGCAGGAGGATATCCGCAGAATGGGGGGACATCGGCAGAACAGGGGGATATCCAGAGAACAGGGGGATATCCAGAGAACAGGGAGTCATCCAGAGAACAGGGGGATATCCGCAGAGCAGGAGGATATCAGCAGAATAGGGGGACATCGGCAGAACAGGGGGATATCCAGAGAACAGGGGGATATCCAGAGAACAGGGGGATATCCGCAGAGCAGGAGGATATCCGCAGAATGGGGGGACATCGGCAGAACAGGGGGATATCCAGAGAACAGGGGGATATCCAGAGAACAGGGGGATATCCGCAGAGCAGGAGGATATCCGCAGAATGGGGGGACATCGGCAGAACAGGGGGATATCCAGAGAACAGGGAGACATCCAGAGAACAAGGAGACATCCAGAGAACAAGGAGACATCCAGAGAACAAGGAGACATCCAGAGAACAAGGAGACATCCAGAGAACAAGGAGACATCCAGAGAATAGGGGGATATCTGCGGAACAGGGGGATATCTGCGGAACAGGGGGACATCCAGAGAACAAGGAGACATCCAGAGAACAAGGAGACATCCAGAGAACAAGGAGACATCCAGAGAACAAGGAGACATCCAGAGAACAAGGAGACATCCAGAGAACAGGGGGATATCTGCGGAACAGGGGGATATCTGCGGAACAGGGGGACATCCAGAGAACAAGGAGACATCCAGAGAACAAGGAGACATCCAGAGAACAAGGAGACATCCAGAGAACAAGGAGACACCCAGAGAACAAGGAGACATCCAGAGAACAAGGAGACATCCAGAGAACAAGGAGACATCCAGAGAGCAGGGGGATATCTGCGGAACAGGGGGATATCCGCAGAATGGGGGGACATCGGCAGAACAGGGGGATATCCAGAGAACAGGGAGACATCCAGAGAACAGGGAGACATCCAGAGAACAAGGAGACATCCAGAGAACAAGGAGACATCCAGAGAACAAGGAGACATCCAGAGAACAAGGAGACATCCAGAGAACAAGGAGACATCCAGAGAACAAGGAGACATCCGGAGAACAGGGGGATATCTGCGGAACAGAGGGATATCTGCGGAACAGGGGGACATCCAGAGAACAGGGGGATATCCGCAGAGCAGGAGGATATCCGCAGAATGGGGGGACATCGGCAGAACACGGGGATATCCAGAGAACAGGGAGACATCCAGAGAACAGGGAGACATCCAGAGAACAAGGAGACATCCAGAGAACAAGGAGACATCCAGAGAACAAGGAGACATCCAGAGAACAAGGAGACATCCAGAGAACAAGGAGACATCCAGAGAACAAGGAGACATCCGGAGAACAGGGGGATATCTGCGGAACAGAGGGATATATGCGGAACAGGGGGACATCCAGAGAACAGGGGGACATCCAGAGAACAAGGAGACATCCAGAGAACAAGGAGACATCCAGAGAACAAGGAGACATCGAGAGAAGAAGGAGACATCCAGAGAACAAGGAGACATCCAGAGAACAAGGAGACATCCAGGGAACAGGGGGATATCAAGAAAACAGGGGGATATCCACAGAACAGTGGGATAATCACAGAACAGGGGGATATCCACAGAATAGGGGGACATCCAGAGAACAGGAGGACATCCAGAAAACAGAAGGACATCCAGAAAAAAGGAGAACATCCAGAGAACAGGGGGATATCCAGAGAGCAGGGGGATATCTAGAGAACAGGGGGACATCCAGAGAACAGTGGGACATCCAGAGAACAGGGGGACATCCAGAGAACAGGGGGACATCCAGAGAACAGGGGGATATCCAGAGAGCAGGGAGATATCCAGAGAACAGGGGGATATCCACAGAACAGGGAGTCATCCAGAGAACAGGGAGTCATCCAGAGAACAGGGGGATACCTGCGGAACAGGGGGATATCTGCAGAACAGGGGGATATCTGCGGAACAGGGTGATACCTGCGGAAAAGGGGAATATCTGCGGAACAGGGGGATATCTGCGGAACAGGGGGATATCTGCGGAACAGGGGGACATCCAGAGAACAGGGGGACATCCAGAGAACAGGGGGACATCCAGAGAACAAGGAGACATCCAGAGAACAAGGAGACATCCAGAGAACAAGGAGACATCCAGAGAACAAGGAGACATCCAGAGAACAAGGAGACATCCAGAGAACAAGGAGACATCCAGAGAACAGGGGGATATCTGCGGAACAGGGGGATATCTGCGGAACAGGGGGATATCTGCGGAACAGGGGGATATCTGCGGAACAGGGGGATATCTGCGGAACAGGGGGATATCTGCGGAACAGGGGGACATCCAGAGAACAGGGGGACATCCAGAGAACAGGGGGACATCCAGAGAACAGGGGGACATCCAGAGAACAGGGGGATATCCAGAGAGCACGGGGATATCCGGAGAACAGGGGGATATCCGCAGAGCAGGAGGATATCTGGAGAATTAGGGGGATATCGGCAGAACGAGGGGATATGCAGAGAACAGGGGGATATCCAGAGAGCAGGGGGATATCCAGAGAACGGGGGGATATCCAGAGAATAGGGGGATATCCAGAGAACAGGGGGCTATCCAGAGAACAGGGGGATATCCGCAGAGCAGGAGGATATCCAGAGAAAAGGGGGATATCCAGAGAACAGGGGGATATCCAGAGAACAGGGGGATATCCAGAGAACAGGGGGATATCCGCAGAGCAGAGGGATATCCAGAGAACATTGGGATATCCAGAGAACAGGAGGATATCCTGAGGACAGGGGGATATCCAGAGAACAGGGGGATATCCGCAGAGCAGGAGGATATCCGCAGAATGGGGGGACATCGGCATAACAGGGGGATATCCAGAGAACAGGGGGATATCCGCAGAGCAGGAGGATATCCGCAGAATGGGGGGACATCGGCAGAACAGGGGGATATCCAGAGAACAGGGAGACATCCAGAGAACAGGGAGACATCCAGAGAACAAGGGGACATCCAGAGAACAAGGAGACATCCAGAGAACAAGGAGACATCCAGAGAACAAGGAGACATCCAGAGAACAAGGAGACATCCAGAGAACAAGGAGACATCCAGAGAACAGGGGGATATATGCGGAACAGGGGGATATCTGCGGAACAGGGGGATATCTGCGGAACAGGGGGATATCCAGAGAACCGGGGGATATCCAGAGAACAGGGGGATATCCAGAGAGCAGCGGGATATCCGGAAAACAGGGGGATATCCGCAGAACGAGGGGATATGCAGAGTACAGGGGGATATCCAGAGAGCAGGGTGATATCCAGAGAACAGGGGGATATCCAGAGAACAGGGGGACATCCAGAGAACAGGGGGACATCCAGAGAACAGGGGGACATCCAGAGAAGAGGGGGACATCCAGAGAGCAGGGGGATATCCGGAGAACAGGGGGATATCCGCAGAGCAGGAGGATATCTGGAGAATTAGGGGGATATCGGCAGAACGAGGGGTTATGCAGAGAACAGGGTGATATCCAGAGAGCAGGGGGATATCCAGAGAACAGGGGGATATCTGCGGAACAGGGGATAGCTACGGAACAGGGGGATATCCGCAGAGCAGGAGGATATCAAGAGAAAAGGGGGATATCCAGAGAACAGGGGGATATCCAGAGAACAGTGGGAAATCCAGAGAACTGGGGGACAACCGCAGAGCAGGGGGATATCCAGGGAACATTGGGATATCCAGAGAACAGGAGGATATCCAGAGAACAGGGGGATATGCAGAGAACAGGGGGATATCAACAGAACAGGGGGATATCCACAGAACAGGGGCATATCCACAGAATAGGGGGACATCCAGAGAACAGGAGGACATCCAGAAAACAGAAGGACATCCAGAAAAAAGGAGAACATCCAGAGAACAGGGGGATATCCAGAGAGCAGGGGGATATCTAGAGAACAGGGGGACATCCAGAGAACAGTGGGACATCCAGAGAACAGGGGGACATCCAGAGAACAGGGGGACATCCAGAGAACAGGGGGATATCCAGAGAGCAGGGAGATATCCAGAGAACAGGGGGATATCCACAGAACAGGGAGTCATCCAGAGAACAGGGAGTCATCCAGAGAACAGGGGGATATCTGCGGAACAGGGGGATATCTGCAGAACAGGGGGATATCTGCGGAACAGGGTGATACCTGCGGAAAAGGGGAATATCTGCGGAATAGGGGGATATCTGCGGAACAGGGGGATATCTGCGGAACAGGGGGATATCTGCGGAACAGGGGGACATCCAGAGAACAGGGGGACATCCAGAGAACAGGGGGACATCCAGAGAACAAGGAGACATCCAGAGAACAAGGAGACATCCAGAGAACAAGGAGACATCCAGAGAACAAGGAGACATCCAGAGAACAAGGAGACATCCAGAGAACAGGGGGATATCTGCGGAACAGGGGGATATCTGCGGAACAGGGGGATATCTGCGGAACAGGGGGATATCTGCGGAACAGGGGGATATCTGCGGAACAGGGGGACATCCAGAGAACAGGGGGACATCCAGAGAACAGGGGGACATCCAGAGAACAGGGGGACATCCAGAGAACAGGGGGATATCCAGAGAGCACGGGGATATCCGGAGAACAGGGGGATATCCGCAGAGCAGGAGGATATCTGGAGAATTAGGGGGATATCGGCAGAACGAGGGGATATGCAGAGAACAGGGGGATATCCAGAGAGCAGGGGGATATCCAGAGAACGGGGGGATATCCAGAGAATAGGGGGATATCCAGAGAACAGGGGGCTATCCAGAGAACAGGGGGATATCCGCAGAGCAGGAGGATATCCAGAGAAAAGGGGGATATCCAGAGAACAGGGGGATATCCAGAGAACAGGGGGATATCCAGAGAACAGGGGGATATCCGCAGAGCAGAGGGATATCCAGAGAACATTGGGATATCCAGAGAACAGGAGGATATCCTGAGGACAGGGGGATATCCAGAGAACAGGGGGATATCCGCAGAGCAGGAGGATATCCGCAGAATGGGGGGACATCGGCATAACAGGGGGATATCCAGAGAACAGGGGGATATCCGCAGAGCAGGAGGATATCCGCAGAATGGGGGGACATCGGCAGAACAGGGGGATATCCAGAGAACAGGGAGACATCCAGAGAACAGGGAGACATCCAGAGAACAAGGAGACATCCAGAGAACAAGGGGACATCCAGAGAACAAGGAGACATCCAGAGAACAAGGAGACATCCAGAGAACAAGGAGACATCCAGAGAACAAGGAGACATCCAGAGAACAAGGAGACATCCAGAGAACAGGGGGATATCTGCGGAACAGGGGGATATCTGCGGAACAGGGGGACATCCAGTGAACAGGGGGACATCCAGAGAACAAGGAGACATCCAGAGAACAAGGAGACATCCAGAGAACAAGGAGACATCCAGAGAACAAGGAGACATCCAGAGAACAGGGGGATATATGCGGAACAGGGGGATATCTGCGGAACAGGGGGATATCTGCGGAACAGGGGGATATCCAGAGAACCGGGGGATATCCAGAGAACAGGGGGATATCCAGAGAGCAGCGGGATATCCGGAAAACAGGGGGATATCCGCAGAACGAGGGGATATGCAGAGAACAGGGGGATATCCAGAGAGCAGGGTGATATCCAGAGAACAGGGGGATATCCAGAGAACAGGGGGACATCCAGAGAACAGGGGGACATCCAGAGAACAGGGGGACATCCAGAGAAGAGTGGGACATCCAGAGAGCAGGGGGATATCCGGAGAACAGGGGGATATCCGCAGAGCAGGAGGATATCTGGAGAATTAGAGGGATATCGGCAGAACGAGGGGTTATGCAGAGAACAGGGTGATATCCAGAGAGCAGGGGGATATCCAGAGAACAGGGGGATATCTGCGGAACAGGGGATAGCTACGGAACAGGGGGATATCCGCAGAGCAGGAGGATATCAAGAGAAAAGGGGGATATCCAGAGAACAGGGGGATATCCAGAGAACAGTGGGAAATCCAGAGAACTGGGGGACAACCGCAGAGCAGGGGGATATCCAGGGAACATTGGGATATCCAGAGAACAGGAGGATATCCAGAGAACAGGGGGATATGCAGAGAACAGGGAGTCATCCAGAGAACAGGGGGATATCCAGAGAGCAGGGAGATATCCAGAGAACAGGGGGATATCCACAGAACAGGGAGTCATCCAGAGAACAGGGAGTCATCCAGAGAACAGGGGGATACCTGCGGAACAGGGGGATATCTGCAGAACAGGGGGATATCTGCGGAACAGGGTGATACCTGCGGAAAAGGGGAATATCTGCGGAACAGGGGGATATCTGCGGAACAGGGGGATATCTGCGGAACAGGGGGACATCCAGAGAACAGGGGGACATCCAGAGAACAGGGGGACATCCAGAGAACAAGGAGACATCCAGAGAACAAGGAGACATCCAGAGAACAAGGAGACATCCAGAGAACAAGGAGACATCCAGAGAACAAGGAGACATCCAGAGAACAAGGAGACATCCAGAGAACAGGGGGATATCTGCGGAACAGGGGGATATCTGCGGAACAGGGGGATATCTGCGGAACAGGGGGATATCTGCGGAACAGGGGGATATCTGCGGAACAGGGGGACATCCAGAGAACAGGGGGACATCCAGAGAACAGGGGGACATCCAGAGAACAGGGGGACATCCAGAGAACAGGGGGATATCCAGAGAGCACGGGGATATCCGGAGAACAGGGGGATATCCGCAGAGCAGGAGGATATCTGGAGAATTAGGGGGATATCGGCAGAACGAGGGGATATGCAGAGAACAGGGGGATATCCAGAGAGCAGGGGGATATCCAGAGAACGGGGGGATATCCAGAGAATAGGGGGATATCCAGAGAACAGGGGGCTATCCAGAGAACAGGGGGATATCCGCAGAGCAGGAGGATATCCAGAGAAAAGGGGGATATCCAGAGAACAGGGGGATATCCAGAGAACAGGGGGATATCCAGAGAACAGGGGGATATCCGCAGAGCAGAGGGATATCCAGAGAACATTGGGATATCCAGAGAACAGGAGGATATCCTGAGGACAGGGGGATATCCAGAGAACAGGGGGATATCCGCAGAGCAGGAGGATATCCGCAGAATGGGGGGACATCGGCATAACAGGGGGATATCCAGAGAACAGGGGGATATCCGCAGAGCAGGAGGATATCCGCAGAATGGGGGGACATCGGCAGAACAGGGGGATATCCAGAGAACAGGGAGACATCCAGAGAACAGGGAGACATCCAGAGAACAAGGAGACATCCAGAGAACAAGGGGACATCCAGAGAACAAGGAGACATCCAGAGAACAAGGAGACATCCAGAGAACAAGGAGACATCCAGAGAACAAGGAGACATCCAGAGAACAAGGAGACATCCAGAGAACAGGGGGATATATGCGGAACAGGGGGATATCTGCGGAACAGGGGGATATCTGCGGAACAGGGGGATATCCAGAGAACCGGGGGATATCCAGAGAACAGGGGGATATCCAGAGAGCAGCGGGATATCCGGAAAACAGGGGGATATCCGCAGAACGAGGGGATATGCAGAGAACAGGGGGATATCCAGAGAGCAGGGTGATATCCAGAGAACAGGGGGATATCCAGAGAACAGGGGGACATCCAGAGAACAGGGGGACATCCAGAGAACAGGGGGACATCCAGAGAAGAGGGGGACATCCAGAGAGCAGGGGGATATCCGGAGAACAGGGGGATATCCGCAGAGCAGGAGGATATCTGGAGAATTAGGGGGATATCGGCAGAACGAGGGGTTATGCAGAGAACAGGGTGATATCCAGAGAGCAGGGGGATATCCAGAGAACAGGGGGATATCTGCGGAACAGGGGATAGCTACGGAACAGGGGGATATCCGCAGAGCAGGAGGATATCAAGAGAAAAGGGGGATATCCAGAGAACAGGGGGATATCCAGAGAACAGTGGGAAATCCAGAGAACTGGGGGACAACCGCAGAGCAGGGGGATATCCAGGGAACATTGGGATATCCAGAGAACAGGAGGATATCCAGAGAACAGGGGGATATGCAGAGAACAGGGGGATATCAACAGAACAGGGGGATATCCACAGAACAGGGGCATATCCACAGAATAGGGGGACATCCAGAGAACAGGAGGACATCCAGAAAACAGAAGGACATCCAGAAAAAAGGAGAACATCCAGAGAACAGGGGGATATCCAGAGAGCAGGGGGATATCTAGAGAACAGGGGGACATCCAGAGAACAGTGGGACATCCAGAGAACAGGGGGACATCCAGAGAACAGGGGGACATCCAGAGAACAGGGGGATATCCAGAGAGCAGGGAGATATCCAGAGAACAGGGGGATATCCACAGAACAGGGAGTCATCCAGAGAACAGGGAGTCATCCAGAGAACAGGGGGATATCTGCGGAACAGGGGGATATCTGCAGAACAGGGGGATATCTGCGGAACAGGGTGATACCTGCGGAAAAGGGGAATATCTGCGGAATAGGGGGATATCTGCGGAACAGGGGGATATCTGCGGAACAGGGGGATATCTGCGGAACAGGGGGACATCCAGAGAACAGGGGGACATCCAGAGAACAGGGGGACATCCAGAGAACAAGGAGACATCCAGAGAACAAGGAGACATCCAGAGAACAAGGAGACATCCAGAGAACAAGGAGACATCCAGAGAACAAGGAGACATCCAGAGAACAGGGGGATATCTGCGGAACAGGGGGATATCTGCGGAACAGGGGGATATCTGCGGAACAGGGGGATATCTGCGGAACAGGGGGATATCTGCGGAACAGGGGGACATCCAGAGAACAGGGGGACATCCAGAGAACAGGGGGACATCCAGAGAACAGGGGGACATCCAGAGAACAGGGGGATATCCAGAGAGCACGGGGATATCCGGAGAACAGGGGGATATCCGCAGAGCAGGAGGATATCTGGAGAATTAGGGGGATATCGGCAGAACGAGGGGATATGCAGAGAACAGGGGGATATCCAGAGAGCAGGGGGATATCCAGAGAACGGGGGGATATCCAGAGAATAGGGGGATATCCAGAGAACAGGGGGCTATCCAGAGAACAGGGGGATATCCGCAGAGCAGGAGGATATCCAGAGAAAAGGGGGATATCCAGAGAACAGGGGGATATCCAGAGAACAGGGGGATATCCAGAGAACAGGGGGATATCCGCAGAGCAGAGGGATATCCAGAGAACATTGGGATATCCAGAGAACAGGAGGATATCCTGAGGACAGGGGGATATCCAGAGAACAGGGGGATATCCGCAGAGCAGGAGGATATCCGCAGAATGGGGGGACATCGGCATAACAGGGGGATATCCAGAGAACAGGGGGATATCCGCAGAGCAGGAGGATATCCGCAGAATGGGGGGACATCGGCAGAACAGGGGGATATCCAGAGAACAGGGAGACATCCAGAGAACAGGGAGACATCCAGAGAACAAGGAGACATCCAGAGAACAAGGGGACATCCAGAGAACAAGGAGACATCCAGAGAACAAGGAGACATCCAGAGAACAAGGAGACATCCAGAGAACAAGGAGACATCCAGAGAACAAGGAGACATCCAGAGAACAGGGGGATATCTGCGGAACAGGGGGATATCTGCGGAACAGGGGGACATCCAGTGAACAGGGGGACATCCAGAGAACAAGGAGACATCCAGAGAACAAGGAGACATCCAGAGAACAAGGAGACATCCAGAGAACAAGGAGACATCCAGAGAACAGGGGGATATATGCGGAACAGGGGGATATCTGCGGAACAGGGGGATATCTGCGGAACAGGGGGATATCCAGAGAACCGGGGGATATCCAGAGAACAGGGGGATATCCAGAGAGCAGCGGGATATCCGGAAAACAGGGGGATATCCGCAGAACGAGGGGATATGCAGAGAACAGGGGGATATCCAGAGAGCAGGGTGATATCCAGAGAACAGGGGGATATCCAGAGAACAGGGGGACATCCAGAGAACAGGGGGACATCCAGAGAACAGGGGGACATCCAGAGAAGAGTGGGACATCCAGAGAGCAGGGGGATATCCGGAGAACAGGGGGATATCCGCAGAGCAGGAGGATATCTGGAGAATTAGAGGGATATCGGCAGAACGAGGGGTTATGCAGAGAACAGGGTGATATCCAGAGAGCAGGGGGATATCCAGAGAACAGGGGGATATCTGCGGAACAGGGGATAGCTACGGAACAGGGGGATATCCGCAGAGCAGGAGGATATCAAGAGAAAAGGGGGATATCCAGAGAACAGGGGGATATCCAGAGAACAGTGGGAAATCCAGAGAACTGGGGGACAACCGCAGAGCAGGGGGATATCCAGGGAACATTGGGATATCCAGAGAACAGGAGGATATCCAGAGAACAGGGGGATATGCAGAGAACAGGGGGATATCAACAGAACAGGGGGATATCCACAGAACAGGGGCATATCCACAGAATAGGGGGACATCCAGAGAACAGGAGGACATCCAGAAAACAGAAGGACATCCAGAAAAAAGGAGAACATCCAGAGAACAGGGGGATATCCAGAGAGCAGGGGGATATCTAGAGAACAGGGGGACATCCAGAGAACAGTGGGACATCCAGAGAACAGGGGGACATCCAGAGAACAGGGGGACATCCAGAGAACAGGGGGATATCCACAGAACAGGGAGTCATCCAGAGAACAGGGAGTCATCCAGAGAACAGGGGGATATCTGCGGAACAGGGGGATATCTGCAGAACAGGGGGATATCTGCGGAACAGGGTGATACCTGCGGAAAAGGGGAATATCTGCGGAATAGGGGGATATCTGCGGAACAGGGGGATATCTGCGGAACAGGGGGATATCTGCGGAACAGGGGGACATCCAGAGAACAGGGGGACATCCAGAGAACAGGGGGACATCCAGAGAACAAGGAGACATCCAGAGAACAAGGAGACATCCAGAGAACAAGGAGACATCCAGAGAACAAGGAGACATCCAGAGAACAGGGGGATATCTGCGGAACAGGGGGATATCTGCGGAACAGGGGGATATCTGCGGAACAGGGGGATATCTGCGGAACAGGGGGACATCCAGAGAACAGGGGGACTTCCAGAGAACAGGGGGACATCCAGAGAACAGGGGGACATCCAGAGAACAGGGGGATATCCAGAGAGCACGGGGATATCCGGAGAACAGGGGGATATCCGCAGAGCAGGAGGATATCTGGAGAATTAGGGGGATATCGGCAGAACGAGGGGATATGCAGAGAACAGGGGGATATCCAGAGAGCAGGGGGATATCCAGAGAACGGGGGGATATCCAGAGAATAGGGGGATATCCAGAGAACAGGGGGCTATCCAGAGAACAGGGGGATATCCGCAGAGCAGGAGGATATCCAGAGAAAAGGGGGATATCCAGAGAACAGGGGGATATCCAGAGAACAGGGGGATATCCAGAGAACAGGGGGATATCCGCAGAGCAGAGGGATATCCAGAGAACATTGGGATATCCAGAGAACAGGAGGATATCCTGAGGACAGGGGGATATCCAGAGAACAGGGGGATATCCGCAGAGCAGGAGGATATCCGCAGAATGGGGGGACATCGGCAGAACAGGGGGATATCCAGAGAACAGGGAGACATCCAGAGAACAGGGAGACATCCAGAGAACAAGGAGACATCCAGAGAACAAGGGGACATCCAGAGAACAAGGAGACATCCAGAGAACAAGGAGACATCCAGAGAACAAGGAGACATCCAGAGAACAAGGAGACATCCAGAGAACAAGGAGACATCCAGAGAACAGGGGGATATCTGCGGAACAGGGGGATATCTGCGGAACAGGGGGACATCCAGTGAACAGGGGGACATCCAGAGAACAAGGAGACATCCAGAGAACAAGGAGACATCCAGAGAACAAGGAGACATCCAGAGAACAAGGAGACATCCAGAGAACAGGGGGATATATGCGGAACAGGGGGATATCTGCGGAACAGGGGGATATCTGCGGAACAGGGGGATATCCAGAGAACCGGGGGATATCCAGAGAACAGGGGGATATCCAGAGAGCAGCGGGATATCCGGAAAACAGGGGGATATCCGCAGAACGAGGGGATATGCAGAGAACAGGGGGATATCCAGAGAGCAGGGTGATATCCAGAGAACAGGGGGATATCCAGAGAACAGGGGGACATCCAGAGAACAGGGGGACATCCAGAGAACAGGGGGACATCCAGAGAAGAGGGGGACATCCAGAGAGCAGGGGGATATCCGGAGAACAGGGGGATATCCGCAGAGCAGGAGGATATCTGGAGAATTAGGGGGATATCGGTAGAACGAGGGGTTATGCAGAGAACAGGGTGATATCCAGAGAGCAGGGGGATATCCAGAGAACAGGGGGATATCTGCGGAACAGGGGATAGCTACGGAACAGGGGGATATCCGCAGAGCAGGAGGATATCAAGAGAAAAGGGGGATATCCAGAGAACAGGGGGATATCCAGAGAACAGTGGGAAATCCAGAGAACTGGGGGACAACCGCAGAGCAGGGGGATATCCAGGGAACATTGGGATATCCAGAGAACAGGAGGATATCCAGAGAACAGGGGGATATGCAGAGAACAGGGGGATATCAACAGAACAGGGGGATATCCACAGAACAGGGGCATATCCACAGAACAGGGGGATATCTGCAGAACAGGGGGATATCTGCGGAACAGGGTGATACCTGCGGAAAGGGGGAATATCTGCGGAATAGGGGGATATCTGCGGAACAGGGGGATATCTGCGGAACAGGGGGATATCTGCGGAACAGGGCGATATCTGCGGAACAGGGGGACATCCAGAGAACAGGGGGACATCCAGAGAACAGGGGGACATCCAGAGAACAAGGAGACATCCAGAGAACAAGGAGACATCCAGAGAACAAGGAGACATCCAGAGAACAAGGAGACATCCAGAGAACAAGGAGACATCCAGAGAACAGGGGGATATCTGCGGAACAGGGGGATATCTGCGGAACAGGGGGATATCTGCGGAACAGGGGGACATCCAGAGAACAGGGGGACATCCAGAGAACAGGGGGACATCCAGAGAACAGGGGGACATCCAGAGAACAGGGGGATATCCAGAGAGCACGGGGATATCCGGAGAACAGGGGGATATCCACAGAACAGGGGCATATCCACAGAACAGGGGGATATCCGCAGAACAGGGGGATATCTGCGGAACAGGGTGATACCTGCGGAAAAGGGGAATATCTGCGGAATAGGGGGATATCTGCGGAACAGGGGGATATCTGCGGAACAGGGGGATATCTGCGGAACAGGGCGATATCTGCGGAACAGGGGGACATCCAGAGAACAGGGGGACATCCAGAGAACAGGGGGACATCCAGAGAACAGGGGGACATCCAGAGAACAAGGAGACATCCAGAGAACAAGGAGACATCCAGAGAACAAGGAGACATCCAGAGAACAAGGAGACATCCAGAGAACAAGGAGACATCCAGAGAACAAGGAGACATCCAGAGAACAGGGGGATATCTGCGGAACAGGGGGATATCTGCGGAACAGGGGGATATCTGCGGAACAGGGGGACATCCAGAGAACAGGGGGACATCCAGAGAACAGGGGGACATCCAGAGAACAGGGGGACATCCAGAGAACAGGGGGATATCCAGAGAGCACGGGGATATCCGGAGAACAGGGGGATATCCGCAGAGCAGGAGGATATCTGGAGAATTAGGGGGATATCGGCAGAACGAGGGGATATGCAGAGAACAGGGGGATATCCAGAGAACAGGGGGATATCCAGAGAATAGGGGGATATCCAGAGAACAGGGGGCTATCCAGAGAACAGGGGGATATCCGCAGAGCAGGAGGATATCCAGAGAAAAGGGGGATATCCAGAGAACAGGGGGATATCCAGAGAACAGGGGGATATCCGCAGAGCAGAGGGATATCCAGAGAACATTGGGATATCCAGAGAACAGGAGGATATCCTGAGGACAGGGGGATATCCAGAGAACAGGGGGATATCCGCAGAGCAGGAGGATATCCGCAGAATGGGGGGACATCGGCATAACAGGGGGATATCCAGAGAACAGGGGGATATCCGCAGAGCAGGAGGATATCCGCAGAATGGGGGACATCGGCAGAACAGGGGGATATCCAGAGAACAGGGAGACATCCAGAGAACAGGGAGACATCCAGAGAACAAGGAGACATCCAGAGAACAAGGGGACATCCAGAGAACAAGGAGACATCCAGAGAACAAGGAGACATCCAGAGAACAAGGAGACATCCAGAGAACAAGGAGACATCCAGAGAACAAGGAGACATCCAGAGACCAGGGGGATATCTGCGGAACAGGGGGATATCTGCGGAACAGGGGGACATCCAGTGAACAGGGGGACATCCAGAGAACAAGGAGACATCCAGAGAACAAGGAGACATCCAGAGAACAAGGAGACATCCAGAGAACAAGGAGACATCCAGAGAACAGGGGGATATATGCGGAACAGGGGGATATCTGCGGAACAGGGGGATATCTGCGGAACAGGGGGATATCCAGAGAACCGGGGGATATCCAGAGAACAGGGGGATATCCAGAGAGCAGCGGGATATCCGGAAAACAGGGGGATATCCGCAGAACGAGGGGATATGCAGAGAACAGGGGGATATCCAGAGAGCAGGGTGATATCCAGAGAACAGGGGGATATCCAGAGAACAGGGGGACATCCAGAGAACAGGGGGACATCCAGAGAACAGGGGGACATCCAGAGAAGAGGGGGACATCCAGAGAGCAGGGGGATATCCGGAGAACAGGGGGATATCCGCAGAGCAGGAGGATATCTGGAGAATTAGGGGGATATCGGCAGAACGAGGGGTTATGCAGAGAACAGGGTGATATCCAGAGAGCAGTGGGATATCCAGAGAACAGGGGGATATCTGCGGAACAGGGGATAGCTACGGAACAGGGGGATATCCGCAGAGCAGGAGGATATCAAGAGAAAAGGGGGATATCCAGAGAACAGGGGGATATCCAGAGAACAGTGGGAAATCCAGAGAACTGGGGGACAACCGCAGAGCAGGGGGATATCCAGGGAACATTGGGATATCCAGAGAACAGGAGGATATCCAGAGAACAGGGGGATATGCAGAGAACAGGGGGATATCCACAGAACAGGGGGATATCCAATGAACAGGGGAACATCGAGAGAACAGGAGGATATCCGCAGAGCAGGAGGATATCTGGAGAATTAGGGGGATATCGGCAGAACGAGGGGATATGCAGAGAAAAGGGGGATATCCAGAGAGCAGGGGGATATCCAGAGAAAAGGGGGATATCCAGAGAACAGGGGGATATCCAGAGATCAGGGCGATATCCACAGAACAGGGGGATATCCACAGAACAGGGGGATATCCACAGAACAGGGGGATATCCACAGAACAGGGGGACATCCACAGAACAGGGGGACATCCACAGAACAGGGGGACATCCACAGAACAGGGGGACATCCAGAGAACAGGAGGACATCCAGAAAAAAGGAGGACATCCAGAAAAAAGGAGGACATCTAGAAAACAGGAGGACATCCAGAAAACAGGAGAACATCCAGAGAACAGGAGAACATCCAGAGGACAGGAGAACATCCAGAGGACAGGGGGATATCCAGAGAACAGGTTGATATCCACTGAACAGGGCGATATCCACAGAACAGGGGGTTATCCAGAGAGCAGGGGGATATTCAGAGAACAGGGGGACATCCAGAGAACAGGGGGACATCCAGAGAACAGGGGGACATCCAGAGAACAGGGGGATATCCAGAGAGCAGGGGGATATCCGGAGAACAGGGGGATATCCGCAGAGCAGGAGGATATCTGGAGAATTAGGGGGATATCGGCAGAACGAGGGGATATGCAGAGAACAGGGGGATATCCAGAGAGCAGGATGATATCCAGAGAACAAGGGGATATCCAGAGAACAGGGGGATATCCAGAGAACAGGGGGACATCCAGAGAAGAGGGGGACATCCAGAGAACAGGGGGACATCCAGAGAACAGGGGGACATCCAGAGAACAGGGGGATATCCAGAGAACATTGGGATATCCAGAGAACAGGAAGACATCCAGGGAACAGGGGGATATCAAGAAAACAGGGGGATATCCACAGAACAGGGGGATAATCACAGAACAGGGGGATATCCACAGAATAGGGCGACATCCAGAGAACAGGTGGACATCCAGTAAACAGAAGGACATCCAGAAAACAGGAGAACATCCAGAGAACAGGGGGATATCCAGAGAGCAGGGGGATATCTGGAGAACAGGGGGACATCCAGAGAAAAGGGGGACATCCAGAGAACAGGGGGATATCCAGAGAGCAGGGAGACATCGAGAGAACAGGGGGATATCCACAGAACAGGGAGTCATCCAGAGAACAGGGGGATATCCGCAGAGCAGGAGGATATCAGCAGAATAGGGGGACATCGGCAGAACAGGGGGATATCCAGAGAACAGGGGGATATCCAGAGAACAGGGGGATATCCGCAGAGCAGGAGGATATCCGCAGAATGGGGGGACATCGGCAGAACAGGGGGATATCCAGAGAACAGGGGGTTATCCAGAGAACAGGGGGATATCCGCAGAGCAGGAGGATATCCGCAGATTGGGGGAACATCGGCAGAACAGGGGGATATCCAGAGAACAGGGAGACATCCAGAGAACAGGGAGACATCCAGAGAACAAGGAGACATCCACAGAACAAGGAGACATCCAGAGAACAAGGAGACATCGAGAGAACAAGGAGACATCGAGAGAACAAGGAGACATCCAGAGAACAAGGAGACATCCAGAGAACAAGGAGACATCCAGAGAACAGGGGGATATCTGCGGAACAGGGGGATATCTGCAGAACAGGGGGATATCTGCAGAACAGGGGGACATCCAGAGAACAGGAGGACATCCAGAGAACAGTGGGACATCCAGAGAACAGGGGGATATCCAGAGAGCAGGGGAATATCCGGAGAACAGTGGGATATCCGCAGAGCAGGAGGATATCTGGAGAATTAGGGTGATATCGGCAGAACGAGGGGATATGCAGAGAACAGGGGGATATCCAGAGAGCAGGGGGATATCCAGAGAACAGGGGGATATCCAGAGAATAGGGGGATATCCAGAGAACAGGGGGATATCCGCAGAGCAGGAGGATATCCAGAGAAAAGGGGGATATCCAGAGAACAGGGGGGTATCCAGAGAACAGGTGGATATCCGCAGAGCAGGGGGTTATCCAGAGAACATTGGGATATCCAGAGAACAGGAGGATATCCAGAGGACAGGGGGATATCCTCAGAACAGGGGGATATCCACAGAACAGGGCGATATCCACAGAACAGGGGGATATCCACAGAACAGGGGGATATCCACAGAAAAGGGGGATATCCACAGAACAGGGGGACATCCAGAGAACAGGAGGACATCCAGAAAAAAGGAGGACATCCAGAAAACAGGAGGACCTCCAGAAAAGAGGAGAACATCCAGAGAAGTGGAGAACATCCAGAGGACAGGGGGATATCCAGAGAGCAGGGGGATATCCAGAGAACAGGGGGATATCCAGAGAACAGGGGGATATCCAGAGAACGGGGGGATATCCGCAGAGCAGGAGGATATCCGCAGAATGGTGGGACATCGGCAGAACAGGGGGATATCCAGAGAACAGGGGGTTATCCAGAGAACAGGGGGATATCCGCAGAGCAGGAGGATATCCGCAGATTGGGGGAACATCGGCAGAACAGGGGGATATCCAGAGAACAGGGAGACATCCAGAGAACAGGGAGACATCCAGAGAACAAGGAGACATCCAGAGAACAAGGAGACATCCAGAGAACAAGGAGACATCGAGAGAACAAGGAGACATCCAGAGAACAAGGAGACATCCAGAGAACAAGGAGACATCCAGAGAACAGGGGGATATCTGCGGAACAGGGGGATATCTGCAGAACAGGGGGATATCTGCAGAACAGGGGGACATCCAGAGAACAGGAGGACATCCAGAGAACAGTGGGACATCCAGAGAACAGGGGGATATCCAGAGAGCAGGGGAATATCCGGAGAACAGTGGGATATCCGCAGAGCAGGAGGATATCTGGAGAATTAGGGGGATATCGGCAGAACGAGGGGATATGCAGAGAACAGGGGGATATCCAGAGAGCAGGGGGATATCCAGAGAACAGGGGGATATCCAGAGAATAGGGGGATATCCAGAGAACAGGGGGATATCCGCAGAGCAGGAGGATATCCAGAGAAAAGGGGGATATCCAGAGAACAGGGGGTATCCAGAGAACAGGTGGATATCCGCAGAGCAGGGGGATATCCACAGAACAGGGGGATATCCACAGAAAAGGGGGTTATCCACAGAACAGGGGGACATCCAGAGAACAGGAGGACATCCAGAAAAAGGAGGACATCCAGAAAACAGGAGGACATCCAGAAAAGAGGAGAACATCCAGAGAAGTGGAGAACATCCAGAGGACAGGGGGATATCCAGAGAACAGGGGGATATCCAGAGGACAGGGGGATAGCCAGAGAACAGGGGGATATCCACAGAACAGGGCGATATCCACAGAACAGGGGGATATCCACAGAACAGGGGGATATCCACAGAAAAGGGGGATATCCACAGAACAGGGGGACATCCAGAGAACAGGAGGACATCCAGAAAAAAGGAGGACATCCAGAAAACAGGAGGACATCCAGAAAAGAGGAGAACATCCAGAGAAGTGGAGAACATCCAGAGGACAGGGGGATATCCAGAGAGCAGGGAGATATCGAGAGAACAGGGGGATATCCACAGAACAGGGAGTCATCCAGAGAACAGGGGGATATCCGCAGAGCAGGAGGATATCAGCAGAATAGGGGGACATCGGCAGAACAGGGGGATATCCAGAGAACAGGGGGATATCCAGAGAACAGGGGGATATCCGCAGAGCAGGAGGATATCCGCAGAATGGGGGGACATCGGCAGAACAGGGGGATATCCAGAGAACAGGGGGTTATCCAGAGAACAGGGGGATATCCGCAGAGCAGGAGGATATCCGCAGATTGGGGGAACATCGGCAGAACAGAGGGATATCCAGAGAACAGGGAGACATCCAGAGAACAGGGAGACATCCAGAGAACAAGGAGACATCCAGAGAACAAGGAGACATCCAGAGAACAAGGAGACATCGAGAGAACAAGGAGACATCCAGAGAACAAGGAGACATCCAGAGAACAAGGAGACATCCAGAGAACAGGGGGATATCTGCGGAACAGGGGGATATCTGCAGAACAGGGGGATATCTGCAGAACAGGGGGACATCCAGAGAACAGGAGGACATCCAGAGAACAGTGGGACATCCAGAGAACAGGGGGATATCCAGAGAGCAGGGGAATATCCGGAGAACAGTGGGATATCCGCAGAGCAGGAGGATATCTGGAGAATTAGGGGGATATCGGCAGAACGAGGGGATATGCAGAGAACAGGGGGATATCCAGAGAGCAGGGGGATATCCAGAGAACAGGGGGATATCCAGAGAATAGGGGGATATCCAGAGAACAGGGGGATATCCGCAGAGCAGGAGGATATCCAGAGAAAAGGGGGATATCCAGAGAACAGGGGGGTATCCAGAGAACAGGTGGATATCCGCAGAGCAGGGGGTTATCCAGAGAACATTGGGATATCCAGAGAACAGGAGGATATCCAGAGGACAGGGGGATATCCTCAGAACAGGGGGATATCCACAGAAAAGGGGGTTATCCACAGAACAGGGGGACATCCAGAGAACAGGAGGACATCCAGAAAAAGGAGGACATCCAGAAATCAGGAGGACATCCAGAAAAGAGGAGAACATCCAGAGAAGTGGAGAACATCCAGAGGACAGGGGGATATCCACAGAACAGGGGGATATCCACAGAACAGGGGGATATCCACAGAACAGGGGGATATCCACAGAACAGGGGGTTATCCACAGAACAGGGGGTTATCCAGAGAGCAGGGGGATATCTGCGGAACAGGGGGACATCCAGAGAACAGGGGGACATCCAGAGAACAGGGGGACATCCAGAGAACAGGGGGATATCAAGAGAGCAGGGGGATATCCGGAGAACAGGGGGATATCCGCAGAGCAGGAGGATATCTGGAGAATTAGGGGGATATCGGCAGAACGAGGGGATATGCAGAGAACAGGGGGATATCCAGAGAGCAGGGGGATATTCAGAGAACAGGAGGACATCCAGAAAACAGGAGAACATCCAGAGAACAGGGGGATATCCAGAGAGCCGTGTGATATCCAGAGAAAAGGGGGACATCCAGAGAACAGGCGGATATCCAGAGAGCGGGGAGATATCCAGTAAACAGGGGGATATCCACAGAACAGTAGCTTATCAAGACAAGAAGGGGTCATCAAGAGAACAGGGGTCATCCAGAGAACATTGAGACATCCAGAGAAGAGGGAGACATCCAGACAACAGGGAGACATCCAGAGAGCAGGGAGTCATCCAGAGAAGAGGGAGATATCCAGAGAACAGGGGGATATCCAGAGAATGGGGGGATATCTGTGGAACAGGGGGACATCCAGAGAACAGGGGGACATCCAGAGAACGGGAGGATATCCGCAGAATCGGGGGATATCGGCAGAACAGGGGGATATCCAGAGATCAGGGGGATATCCAGAGAACAGGGGGATATCCGCAGAGCAGGAGTCTATCCGAAGAATGGGGGGACATCGGCAGAACAGGGGGATATCCAGAGATCAGGGGGATATCCAGAGAACAGGGGAACATCCAGAGAACAGGGAGACATCCAGAGAACAGGGAGACATCCAGAGAACAGGGAGACATCCAGAGAACAGGGAGACATCCAGAGAACAGGGAGACATCCAGAGAACAAGGAGACATCCAGAGAACAAGGAGACATCCAGAGAACAAGGAGACATCCAGAGAACAAGGAGACATCCAGAGAACAAGGAGACATCCAGAGAACAAGGAGACATCCAGAGAACAGGGGGATATCTGCGGAACAGGGGGACATCCAGAGAGCAGGGGGCTATCCAGAGAGCAGGGGGATATCCAGAGAGCAGGGGGATATCCAGAGAGCAGGGGGATATCCAGAGAACAGGGGGATATCCAGAGAAAAAGGGGATATCCAAAGAACAGGGGGATATCCGCAGAGCAGGGGGATATCCAGAGAACATTGGGATATCCAGAGAACAGGAGGATATCCACAGAACAGGGGGATATCCAGAGAGCAGGGGGGTATCCACAGAGCAGGGGGATATCCACAGAGCAGGGGGACATCCACAGAGCAGGGGGACATCCACAGAGCAGGGGGACATCCACAGAGCAGGGGGACATCCACAGAGCAGGGGGACATCCACAGAGCAGGGGGATATCCAGAGAGCAGGGTGATATCCAGAGAACAGGGGGACATCCAGTGAACAGGGGGATATACAGAGAGCGGGGAGATATCCAGAAAACAGGGGGATATCCAGAAAACAGGGGGATATCCACAGAACAGTATCTTATCAAGACAACAGGGGGTCATCCAGAGAACAGGGGTCATCCAGAGAACATGGAGACATCCAGAGAACAGGGAGACATCCAGAGAACAAGGAGACATCCAGAGAACAAGGAGACATCCAGGGAACAAGGAGACATCTAGAGAACAAGGAGACATCCAGAGAACAGGGGGATATCTGCGGAACAGGGGGATATCTGCGGAACAGGGGGATATCTGCGGAACAGGGGGATATCTGCGGAACAGGGGGATATCTGCGGAACAGGGGGATATCTGCGGAACAGGGGGATATCTGCGGAACAGGGGGATATCCAGAGAACAAGGGGATATCCGCAGAGCAGGAGGATATCCAGAGGAAAGGGGGATATCCAGAGAACAGGGGGTATCCAGAGAACAGGTGGATATCCGCAGAGCAGGGGGATATCCACAGAACAGGGGGATATCCACAGAAAAGGGGGTTATCCACAGAACAGGGGGACATCCAGAGAACAGGGGGACATCCAGAGAACAGGAGGACATCCAGAAAAAGGAGGACATCCAGAAAACAGGAGGACATCCAGAAAAGAGGAGAACATCCAGAGAAGTGGAGAACATCCAGAGGACAGGGGGATATCCAGAGAACAGGGGGATATCCAGAGGACAGGGGGATAGCCAGAGAACAGGGGGATATCCACAGAACAGGGCGATATCCACAGAACAGGGGGATATCCACAGAACAGGGGGATATCCACACAAAAGGGGGATATCCACAGAACAGGGGGACATCCAGAGAACAGGAGGACATCCAGAAAAAAGGAGGACATCCAGAAAACAGGAGGACATCCAGAAAAGAGGAGAACATCCAGAGAAGTGGAGAACATCCAGAGGACAGGGGGATATCCAGAGAGCAGGGAGATATCGAGAGAACAGGGGGATATCCACAGAACAGGGAGTCATCCAGAGAACAGGGGGATATCCGCAGAGCAGGAGGATATCAGCAGAATAGGGGGACATCGGCAGAACAGGGGGATATCCAGAGAACAGGGGGATATCCAGAGAACAGGGGGATATCCGCAGAGCAGGAGGATATCCGCAGAATGGGGGGACATCGGCAGAACAGGGGGATATCCAGAGAACAGGGGGTTATCCAGAGAACAGGGGGATATCCGCAGAGCAGGAGGATATCCGCAGATTGGGGGAACATCGGCAGAACAGGGGGATATCCAGAGAACAGGGAGACATCCAGAGAACAGGGAGACATCCAGAGAACAAGGAGACATCCAGAGAACAAGGAGACATCCAGAGAACAAGGAGACATCGAGAGAACAAGGAGACATCCAGAGAACAAGGAGACATCCAGAGAACAAGGAGACATCCAGAGAACAGGGGGATATCTGCGGAACAGGGGGATATCTGCAGAACAGGGGGATATCTGCAGAACAGGGGGACATCCAGAGAACAGGAGGACATCCAGAGAACAGTGGGACATCCAGAGAACAGGGGGATATCCAGAGAGCAGGGGAATATCCGGAGAACAGTGGGATATCCGCAGAGCAGGAGGATATCTGGAGAATTAGGGGGATATCGGCAGAACGAGGGGATACGCAGAGAACAGGGGGATATCCAGAGAGCAGGGGGATATCCAGAGAACAGGGGGATATCCAGAGAATAGGGGGATATCCAGAGAACAGGGGGATATCCGCAGAGCAGGAGGATATCCAGAGAAAAGGGGGATATCCAGAGAACAGGGGGGTATCCAGAGAACAGGTGGATATCCGCAGAGCAGGGGGTTATCCAGAGAACATTGGGATATCCAGAGAACAGGAGGATATCCAGAGGACAGGGGGATATCCTCAGAACAGGGCGATATCCACAGAACAGGGGGATATCCACAGAACAGGGGGATATCCACAGAAAAGGGGGTTATCCACAGAACAGGGGGACATCCAGAGAACAGGAGGACATCCAGAAAAAGGAGGACATCCAGAAATCAGGAGGACATCCAGAAAAGAGGAGAACATCCAGAGAAGTGGAGAACATCCAGAGGACAGGGGGATATCCAGAGAACAGGGGGATATCCACAGAACAGGGGGATATCCACAGAACAGGGGGATATCCACAGAACAGGGGGTTATCCACAGAACAGGGGGTTATCCAGAGAGCAGGGGGATATCTGCGGAACAGGGGGACATCCAGAGAACAGGGGGACATCCAGAGAACAGGGGGACATCCAGAGAACAGGGGGACATCCAGAGAACAGGGGGATATCAAGAGAGCAGGGGGATATCCGGAGAACAGGGGGATATCCGCAGAGCAGGAGGATATCTGGAGAATTAGGGGGATATCGGCAGAACGAGGGGATATGCAGAGAACAGGGGGATATCCAGAGAGCAGGGGGATATTCAGAGAACAGGAGGACATCCAGAAAACAGGAGAACATCCAGAGAACAGGGGGATATCCAGAGAGCCGTGTGATATCCAGAGAACAGGGGGATATCCAGAGAGCAGGGGAATATCCGGAGAACAGTGGGATATCCGCAGAGCAGGAGGATATCTGGAGAATTAGGGGGATATCGGCAGAACGAGGGGATATGCAGAGAACAGGGGGATATCCAGAGAGCAGGGGGATATCCAGAGAACAGGGGGATATCCAGAGAATAGGGGGATATCCAGAGAACAGGGGGATATCCGCAGAGCAGGAGGATATCCAGAGAAAAGGGGGATATCCAGAGAACAGGGGGGTATCCAGAGAACAGGTGGATATCCGCAGAGCAGGGGGTTATCCAGAGAACATTGGGATATCCAGAGAACAGGAGGATATCCAGAGGACAGGGGGATATCCTCAGAACAGGGCGATATCCACAGAACAGGGGGATATCCACAGAACAGGGGGATATCCACAGAAAAGGGGGTTATCCACAGAACAGGGGGACATCCAGAGAACAGGAGGACATCCAGAAAAAGGAGGACATCCAGAAATCAGGAGGACATCCAGAAAAGAGGAGAACATCCATAGAAGTGGAGAACATCCAGAGGACAGGGGGATATCCAGAGAACAGGGGGATATCCACAGAACAGGGGGATATCCACAGAACAGGGGGATATCCACAGAACAGGGGGTTATCCACAGAACAGGGGGTTATCCAGAGAGCAGGGGGATATCTGCGGAACAGGGGGACATCCAGAGAACAGGGGGACATCCAGAGAACAGGGGGACATCCAGAGAACAGGGGGATATCAAGAGAGCAGGGGGATAATCCTAGAACAGGGGGATATCCGCAGAGCAGGAGGATATCTGGAGAATTAGGGGGATATCGGCAGAACGAGGGGATATGCAGAGAACAGGGGGATATCCAGAGAGCAGGGGGATATTCAGAGAACAGGAGGACATCCAGAAAACAGGAGAACATCCAGAGAACAGGGGGATATCCAGAGAGCCGTGTGATATCCAGAGAAAAGGGGGACATCCAGAGAACAGGGGGACATCCAGAGAACAGGCGGATATCCAGAGAGCGGGGAGATATCCAGTAAACAGGGGGATATCCACAGAACAGTAGCTTATCAAGACAAGAAGGGGTCATCAAGAGAACAGGGGTCATCCAGAGAACATTGAGACATCCAGAGAACAGGGAGACATCCAGACAACAGGGAGACATCCAGAGAGCAGGGAGTCATCCAGAGAAGAGGGAGATATCCAGAGAACAGGGGGATATCCAGAGAATGGGGGGATATCTGTGGAACAGGGGGACATCCAGAGAACAGGGGGACATCCAGAGAACGGGAGGATATCCGCAGAATCGGGGGATATCGGCAGAACAGGGGGATATCCAGAGAACAGGGGGATATCCGCAGAGCAGGAGTCTATCCGAAGAATGGGGGGACATCGGCAGAACAGGGGGATATCCAGAGATCAGGGGGATATCCAGAGAACAGGGGAACATCCAGAGAACAGGGAGACATCCAGAGAACAGGGAGACATCCAGAGAACAGGGAGACATCCAGAGAACAGGGAGACATCCAGAGAACAGGGAGACATCCAGAGAACAAGGAGACATCCAGAGAACAAGGAGACATCCAGAGAACAAGGAGACATCCAGAGAACAAGGAGACATCCAGAGAACAAGGAGACATCCAGAGAACAAGGAGACATCCAGAGAACAGGGGGATATCTGCGGAACAGGGGGACATCCAGAGAGCAGGGGGCTATCCAGAGAGCAGGGGGATATCCAGAGAGCAGGGGGATATCCAGAGAGCAGGGGGATATCCAGAGAACAGGGGGATATCCAGAGAAAAAGGGGATATCCAAAGAACAGGGGGATATCCGCAGAGCAGGGGGATATCCAGAGAACATTGGGATATCCAGAGAACAGGAGGATATCCACAGAACAGGGGGATATCCAGAGAGCAGGGGGGTATCCACAGAGCAGGGGGATATCCACAGAGCAGGGGGACATCCACAGAGCAGGGGGACATCCACAGAGCAGGGGGACATCCACAGAGCAGGGGGACATCCACAGAGCAGGGGGACATCCACAGAGCAGGGGGATATCCAGAGAGCAGGGTGATATCCAGAGAACAGGGGGACATCCAGTGAACAGGGGGATATACAGAGAGCGGGGAGATATCCAGAAAACAGGGGGATATCCAGAAAACAGGGGGATATCCACAGAACAGTATCTTATCAAGACAACAGGGGGTCATCCAGAGAACAGGGGTCATCCAGAGAACATGGAGACATCCAGAGAACAGGGAGACATCCAGAGAACAAGGAGACATCCAGAGAACAAGGAGACATCCAGGGAACAAGGAGACATCTAGAGAACAAGGAGACATCCAGAGAACAGGGGGATATCTGCGGAACAGGGGGATATCTGCGGAACAGGGGGATATCTGCGGAACAGGGGGATATCTGCGGAACAGGGGGATATCTGCGGAACAGGGGGATATCTGCGGAACAGGGTGATACCTGCGGAAAAGGGGGATATCTGTGGAACAGGGGGATATCTGCGGAACAGGGGGATATCCAGAGAACAAGGGGATATCCGCAGAGCAGGAGGATATCCAGAGGAAAGGGGGATATCCAGAGAACAGGGGGTATCCAGAGAACAGGTGGATATCCGCAGAGCAGGGGGATATCCACAGAACAGGGGGATATCCACAGAAAAGGGGGTTATCCACAGAACAGGGGGACATCCAGAGAACAGGGGGACATCCAGAGAACAGGAGGACATCCAGAAAAAGGAGGACATCCAGAAAACAGGAGGACATCCAGAAAAGAGGAGAACATCCAGAGAAGTGGAGAACATCCAGAGGACAGGGGGATATCCAGAGAACAGGGGGATATCCAGAGGACAGGGGGATAGCCAGAGAACAGGGGGATATCCACAGAACAGGGCGATATCCACAGAACAGGGGGATATCCACAGAACAGGGGGATATCCACAGAAAAGGGGGATATCCACAGAACAGGGGGACATCCAGAGAACAGGAGGACATCCAGAAAAAAGGAGGACATCCAGAAAACAGGAGGACATCCAGAAAAGAGGAGAACATCCAGAGAAGTGGAGAACATCCAGAGGACAGGGGGATATCCAGAGAGCAGGGAGATATCGAGAGAACAGGGGGATATCCACAGAACAGGGAGTCATCCAGAGAACAGGGGGATATCCGCAGAGCAGGAGGATATCAGCAGAATAGGGGGACATCGGCAGAACAGGGGGATATCCAGAGAACAGGGGGATATCCAGAGAACAGGGGGATATCCGCAGAGCAGGAGGATATCCGCAGAATGGGGGGACATCGGCAGAACAGGGGGATATCCAGAGAACAGGGGGTTATCCAGAGAACAGGGGGATATCCGCAGAGCAGGAGGATATCCGCAGATTGGGGGAACATCGGCAGAACAGGGGGATATCCAGAGAACAGGGAGACATCCAGAGAACAGGGAGACATCCAGAGAACAAGGAGACATCCAGAGAACAAGGAGACATCCAGAGAACAAGGAGACATCGAGAGAACAAGGAGACATCCAGAGAACAAGGAGACATCCAGAGAACAAGGAGACATCCAGAGAACAGGGGGATATCTGCGGAACAGGGGGATATCTGCAGAACAGGGGGATATCTGCAGAACAGGGGGACATCCAGAGAACAGGAGGACATCCAGAGAACAGTGGGACATCCAGAGAACAGGGGGATATCCAGAGAGCAGGGGAATATCCGGAGAACAGTGGGATATCCGCAGAGCAGGAGGATATCTGGAGAATTAGGGGGATATCGGCAGAACGAGGGGATATGCAGAGAACAGGGGGATATCCAGAGAGCAGGGGGATATCCAGAGAACAGGGGGATATCCAGAGAATAGGGGGATATCCAGAGAACAGGGGGATATCCGCAGAGCAGGAGGATATCCAGAGAAAAGGGGGATATCCAGAGAACAGGGGGGTATCCAGAGAACAGGTGGATATCCGCAGAGCAGGGGGTTATCCAGAGAACATTGGGATATCCAGAGAACAGGAGGATATCCAGAGGACAGGGGGATATCCTCAGAACAGGGCGATATCCACAGAACAGGGGGATATCCACAGAACAGGGGGATATCCACAGAAAAGGGGGTTATCCACAGAACAGGGGGACATCCAGAGAACAGGAGGACATCCAGAAAAAGGAGGACATCCAGAAATCAGGAGGACATCCAGAAAAGAGGAGAACATCCAGAGAAGTGGAGAACATCCAGAGGACAGGGGGATATCCAGAGAACAGGGGGATATCCACAGAACAGGGGGATATCCACAGAACAGGGGGATATCCACAGAACAGGGGGTTATCCACAGAACAGGGGGTTATCCAGAGAGCAGGGGGATATCTGCGGAACAGGGGGACATCCAGAGAACAGGGGGACATCCAGAGAACAGGGGGACATCCAGAGAACAGGGGGACATCCAGAGAACAGGGGGACATCCAGAGAACAGGGGGATATCAAGAGAGCAGGGGGATATCCGGAGAACAGGGGGATATCCGCAGAGCAGGAGGATATCTGGAGAATTAGGGGGATATCGGCAGAACGAGGGGATATGCAGAGAACAGGGGGATATCCAGAGAGCAGGGGGATATTCAGAGAACAGGAGGACATCCAGAAAACAGGAGAACATCCAGAGAACAGGGGGATATCCAGAGAGCCGTGTGATATCCAGAGAACAGGGGGATATCCAGAGAGCAGGGGAATATCCGGAGAACAGTGGGATATCCGCAGAGCAGGAGGATATCTGGAGAATTAGGGGGATATCGGCAGAACGAGGGGATATGCAGAGAACAGGGGGATATCCAGAGAGCAGGGGGATATCCAGAGAACAGGGGGATATCCAGAGAATAGGGGGATATCCAGAGAACAGGGGGATATCCGCAGAGCAGGAGGATATCCAGAGAAAAGGGGGATATCCAGAGAACAGGGGGGTATCCAGAGAACAGGTGGATATCCGCAGAGCAGGGGGTTATCCAGAGAACATTGGGATATCCAGAGAACAGGAGGATATCCAGAGGACAGGGGGATATCCTCAGAACAGGGCGATATCCACAGAACAGGGGGATATCCACAGAACAGGGGGATATCCACAGAAAAGGGGGTTATCCACAGAACAGGGGGACATCCAGAGAACAGGAGGACATCCAGAAAAAGGAGGACATCCAGAAATCAGGAGGACATCCAGAAAAGAGGAGAACATCCAGAGAAGTGGAGAACATCCAGAGGACAGGGGGATATCCAGAGAACAGGGGGATATCCACAGAACAGGGGGATATCCACAGAACAGGGGGATATCCACAGAACAGGGGGTTATCCACAGAACAGGGGGTTATCCAGAGAGCAGGGGGATATCTGCGGAACAGGGGGACATCCAGAGAACAGGGGGACATCCAGAGAACAGGGGGACATCCAGAGAACAGGGGGATATCAAGAGAGCAGGGGGATATCCGGAGAACAGGGGGATATCCGCAGAGCAGGAGGATATCTGGAGAATTAGGGGGATATCGGCAGAACGAGGGGATATGCAGAGAACAGGGGGATATCCAGAGAGCAGGGGGATATTCAGAGAACAGGAGGACATCCAGAAAACAGGAGAACATCCAGAGAACAGGGGGATATCCAGAGAGCCGTGTGATATCCAGAGAAAAGGGGGACATCCAGAGAACAGGGGGACATCCAGAGAACAGGCGGATATCCAGAGAGCGGGGAGATATCCAGTAAACAGGGGGATATCCACAGAACAGTAGCTTATCAAGACAAGAAGGGGTCATCAAGAGAACAGGGGTCATCCAGAGAATATTGAGACATCCAGAGAACAGGGAGACATCCAGACAACAGGGAGACATCCAGAGAGCAGGGAGTCATCCAGAGAAGAGGGAGATATCCAGAGAACAGGGGGATATCCAGAGAATGGGGGGATATCTGTGGAACAGGGGGACATCCAGAGAACAGGGGGACATCCAGAGAACGGGAGGATATCCGCAGAATCGGGGGATATCGGCAGAACAGGGGGATATCCAGAGAACAGGGGGATATCCGCAGAGCAGGAGTCTATCCGAAGAATGGGGGGACATCGGCAGAACAGGGGGATATCCAGAGATCAGGGGGATATCCAGAGAACAGGGGAACATCCAGAGAACAGGGAGACATCCAGAGAACAGGGAGACATCCAGAGAACAGGGAGACATCCAGAGAACAGGGAGACATCCAGAGAACAGGGAGACATCCAGAGAACAAGGAGACATCCAGAGAACAAGGAGACATCCAGAGAACAAGGAGACATCCAGAGAACAAGGAGACATCCAGAGAACAAGGAGACATCCAGAGAACAAGGAGACATCCAGAGAACAGGGGGATATCTGCGGAACAGGGGGACATCCAGAGAGCAGGGGGCTATCCAGAGAGCAGGGGGATATCCAGAGAGCAGGGGGATATCCAGAGAGCAGGGGGATATCCAGAGAACAGGGGGATATCCAGAGAAAAAGGGGATATCCAAAGAACAGGGGGATATCCGCAGAGCAGGGGGATATCCAGAGAACATTGGGATATCCAGAGAACAGGAGGATATCCACAGAACAGGGGGATATCCAGAGAGCAGGGGGGTATCCACAGAGCAGGGGGATATCCACAGAGCAGGGGGACATCCACAGAGCAGGGGGACATCCACAGAGCAGGGGGACATCCACAGAGCAGGGGGACATCCACAGAGCAGGGGGACATCCACAGAGCAGGGGGATATCCAGAGAGCAGGGTGATATCCAGAGAACAGGGGGACATCCAGTGAACAGGGGGATATACAGAGAGCGGGGAGATATCCAGAAAACAGGGGGATATCCAGAAAACAGGGGGATATCCACAGAACAGTATCTTATCAAGACAACAGGGGGTCATCCAGAGAACAGGGGTCATCCAGAGAACATGGAGACATCCAGAGAACAGGGAGACATCCAGAGAACAAGGAGACATCCAGAGAACAAGGAGACATCCAGGGAACAAGGAGACATCTAGAGAACAAGGAGACATCCAGAGAACAGGGGGATATCTGCGGAACAGGGGGATATCTGCGGAACAGGGGGATATCTGCGGAACAGGGGGATATCTGCGGAACAGGGGGATATCTGCGGAACAGGGGGATATCTGCGGAACAGGGTGATACCTGCGGAAAAGGGGGATATCTGCGGAACAGGGGGATATCTGCGGAACAGGGGGATATCCAGAGAACAAGGGGATATCCGCAGAGCAGGAGGATATCCAGAGGAAAGGGGGATATCCAGAGAACAGGGGGTATCCAGAGAACAGGTGGATATCCGCAGAGCAGGGGGATATCCACAGAACAGGGGGATATCCACAGAAAAGGGGGTTATCCACAGAACAGGGGGACATCCAGAGAACAGGGGGACATCCAGAGAACAGGAGGACATCCAGAAAAAGGAGGACATCCAGAAAACAGGAGGACATCCAGAAAAGAGGAGAACATCCAGAGAAGTGGAGAACATCCAGAGGACAGGGGGATATCCAGAGAACAGGGGGATATCCAGAGGACAGGGGGATAGCCAGAGAACAGGGGGATATCCACAGAACAGGGCGATATCCACAGAACAGGGGGATATCCACAGAACAGGGGGATATCCACAGAAAAGGGGGATATCCACAGAACAGGGGGACATCCAGAGAACAGGAGGACATCCAGAAAAAAGGAGGACATCCAGAAAACAGGAGGACATCCAGAAAAGAGGAGAACATCCAGAGAAGTGGAGAACATCCAGAGGACAGGGGGATATCCAGAGAGCAGGGAGATATCGAGAGAACAGGGGGATATCCACAGAACAGGGAGTCATCCAGAGAACAGGGGGATATCCGCAGAGCAGGAGGATATCAGCAGAATAGGGGGACATCGGCAGAACAGGGGGATATCCAGAGAACAGGGGGATATCCAGAGAACAGGGGGATATCCGCAGAGCAGGAGGATATCCGCAGAATGGGGGGACATCGGCAGAACAGGGGGATATCCAGAGAACAGGGGGTTATCCAGAGAACAGGGGGATATCCGCAGAGCAGGAGGATATCCGCAGATTGGGGGAACATCGGCAGAACAGGGGGATATCCAGAGAACAGGGAGACATCCAGAGAACAGGGAGACATCCAGAGAACAAGGAGACATCCAGAGAACAAGGAGACATCCAGAGAACAAGGAGACATCGAGAGAACAAGGAGACATCCAGAGAACAAGGAGACATCCAGAGAACAAGGAGACATCCAGAGAACAGGGGGATATCTGCGGAACAGGGGGATATCTGCAGAACAGGGGGATATCTGCAGAACAGGGGGACATCCAGAGAACAGGAGGACATCCAGAGAACAGTGGGACATCCAGAGAACAGGGGGATATCCAGAGAGCAGGGGAATATCCGGAGAACAGTGGGATATCCGCAGAGCAGGAGGATATCTGGAGAATTAGGGGGATATCGGCAGAACGAGGGGATATGCAGAGAACAGGGGGATATCCAGAGAGCAGGGGGATATCCAGAGAACAGGGGGATATCCAGAGAATAGGGGGATATCCAGAGAACAGGGGGATATCCGCAGAGCAGGAGGATATCCAGAGAAAAGGGGGATATCCAGAGAACAGGGGGATATCCAGAGAACAGGTGGATATCCGCAGAGCAGGGGGTTATCCAGAGAACATTGGGATATCCAGAGAACAGGAGGATATCCAGAGGACAGGGGGATATCCTCAGAACAGGGCGATATCCACAGAACAGGGGGATATCCACAGAACAGGGGGATATCCACAGAAAAGGGGGTTATCCACAGAACAGGGGGACATCCAGAGAACAGGAGGACATCCAGAAAAAGGAGGACATCCAGAAATCAGGAGGACATCCAGAAAAGAGGAGAACATCCAGAGAAGTGGAGAACATCCAGAGGACAGGGGGATATCCAGAGAACAGGGGGATATCCACAGAACAGGGGGATATCCACAGAACAGGGGGATATCCACAGAACAGGGGGTTATCCACAGAACAGGGGGTTATCCAGAGAGCAGGGGGATATCTGCGGAACAGGGGGACATCCAGAGAACAGGGGGACATCCAGAGAACAGGGGGACATCCAGAGAACAGGGGGACATCCAGAGAACAGGGGGATATCAAGAGAGCAGGGGGATATCCGGAGAACAGGGGGATATCCGCAGAGCAGGAGGATATCTGGAGAATTAGGGGGATATCGGCAGAACGAGGGGATATGCAGAGAACAGGGGGATATCCAGAGAGCAGGGGGATATTCAGAGAACAGGAGGACATCCAGAAAACAGGAGAACATCCAGAGAACAGGGGGATATCCAGAGAGCCGTGTGATATCCAGAGAAAAGGGGGACATCCAGAGAACAGGGGGACATCCAGAGAACAGGCGGATATCCAGAGAGCGGGGAGATATCCAGTAAACAGGGGGATATCCACAGAACAGTAGCTTATCAAGACAAGAAGGGGTCATCAAGAGAACAGGGGTCATCCAGAGAACATTGAGACATCCAGAGAACAGGGAGACATCCAGACAACAGGGAGACATCCAGAGAGCAGGGAGTCATCCAGAGAAGAGGGAGATATCCAGAGAACAGGGGGATATCCAGAGAATGGGGGGATATCTGTGGAACAGGGGGACATCCAGAGAACAGGGGGACATCCAGAGAACGGGAGGATATCCGCAGAATGGGGGGACATCGGCAGAACAGGGGGATATCCAGAGATCAGGGGGATATCCAGAGAACAGGGGAACATCCAGAGAACAGGGAGACATCCAGAGAACAGGGAGACATCCAGAGAACAGGGAGACATCCAGAGAACAGGGAGACATCCAGAGAACAGGGAGACATCCAGAGAACAAGGAGACATCCAGAGAACAAGGAGACATCCAGAGAACAAGGAGACATCCAGAGAACAAGGAGACATCCAGAGAACAAGGAGACATCCAGAGAACAAGGAGACATCCAGAGAACAGGGGGATATCTGCGGAACAGGGGGACATCCAGAGAGCAGGGGGCTATCCAGAGAGCAGGGGGATATCCAGAGAGCAGGGGGATATCCAGAGAGCAGGGGGATATCCAGAGAGCAGGGGGATATCCAGAGAACAGGGGGATATCCAGAGAAAAAGGGGATATCCAAAGAACAGGGGGATATCCGCAGAGCAGGGGGATATCCAGAGAACATTGGGATATCCAGAGAACAGGAGGATATCCACAGAACAGGGGGATATCCAGAGAGCAGGGGGGTATCCACAGAGCAGGGGGATATCCACAGAGCAGGGGGACATCCACAGAGCAGGGGGACATCCACAGAGCAGGGGGACATCCACAGAGCAGGGGGACATCCACAGAGCAGGGGGATATCCAGAGAGCAGGGTGATATCCAGAGAACAGGGGGACATCCAGTGAACAGGGGGATATACAGAGAGCGGGGAGATATCCAGAAAACAGGGGGATATCCAGAAAACAGGGGGATATCCACAGAACAGTATCTTATCAAGACAACAGGGGGTCATCCAGAGAACAGGGGTCATCCAGAGAACATGGAGACATCCAGAGAACAGGGAGACATCCAGAGAGCAGGGAGTCATCCAGAGAACAGAGAGTCATCCAGAGAACAGGGGGATGTCCAGAGAACAGGGGGATATCCACAGAATGGGGGGATATCTGCGGAACAGGGGGACGTCCAGAGAACAGGGGGACGTCCAGAGAACGGGAGGATATCCGCAGAATAGGGGGATATCGGCAGAACAGGGGGATATCCAGAGAACAGGGGGATATCCAGAGAGCAGGCGGATATCCGCAGAGCAGGAAGATATCCAGCGAACAAGGGGATATTCAGAGAACAGGGGAACATCCAGAGAACAGGGAGACATCCAGAGAACAGGGAGACATCCAGAGAACAGGGAGACATCCAGAGAACAGGGAGACATCCAGAGAACAGTGAGACATCCAGAGAACAGTGAGACATCCAGAGAACAGGGAGACATCCAGAGAACAGGGAGACATCCAGAGAACAGGGGGATATCCAGAGAGCAGGGGGATATCCACAGAACAGTATCTTATCAAGACAACAGGGGGTCATCCAGAGAACAGGGGTCATCCAGAGAACATGGAGACATCCAGAGAACAGGGAGACATCCAGAGAGCAGGGAGTCATCCAGAGAACAGAGAGTCATCCAGAGAACAGGGGGATGTCCAGAGAACAGGGGGATATCCACAGAACAGGGGGATATCCAGAGAGCAGGGGGGTATCCACAGAGCAGGGGGATATCCACAGAGCAGGGGGACATCCACAGAGCAGGGGGACATCCACAGAGCAGGGGGACATCCACAGAGCAGGGGGACATCCACAGAGCAGGGGGATATCCAGAGAGCAGGGTGATATCCAGAGAACAGGGGGACATCCAGTGAACAGGGGGATATACAGAGAGCGGGGAGATATCCAGAAAACAGGGGGATATCCAGAAAACAGGGGGATATCCACAGAACAGTATCTTATCAAGACAACAGGGGGTCATCCAGAGAACAGGGGTCATCCAGAGAACATGGAGACATCCAGAGAACAGGGAGACATCCAGAGAGCAGGGAGTCATCCAGAGAACAGAGAGTCATCCAGAGAACAGGGGGATGTCCAGAGAACAGGGGGATATCCACAGAATGGGGGGATATCTGCGGAACAGGGGGACGTCCAGAGAACAGGGGGACGTCCAGAGAACGGGAGGATATCCGCAGAATAGGGGGATATCGGCAGAACAGGGGGATATCCAGAGAACAGGGGGATATCCAGAGAGCAGGCGGATATCCGCAGAGCAGGAAGATATCCAGCGAACAAGGGGATATTCAGAGAACAGGGGAACATCCAGAGAACAGGGAGACATCCAGAGAACAGGGAGACATCCAGAGAACAGGGAGACATCCAGAGAACAGGGAGACATCCAGAGAACAGTGAGACATCCAGAGAACAGGGAGACATCCAGAGAACAGGGAGACATCCAGAGAACAAGGAGACATCCAGGGAACAAGGAGACATCGAGAGAACAAGGAGACATCCAGAGAACAGGGGGATATCTGCGGAACAGGGGGATATCTGCGGAACAGGGGGATATCTGCGGAACAGGGGGATATCTGCGGAACAGGGGGATATCTGCGGAACAGGGTGATACCTGCGGAAAAGGGGGATATCTGCGGAACAGGGGGATATCTGCGGAACAGGGGGATATCCAGAGAACAAGGGGATATCCGCAGAGCAGGAGGATATCCAGAGAAAAGGGGGATATCCAGAGAACAGGGGGTATCCAGAGAACAGGTGGATATCCGCAGAGCAGGGGGATATCCACAGAACAGGGGGATATCCACAGAAAAGGGGGTTATCCACAGAACAGGGGGACATCCAGAGAACAGGAGGACATCCAGAAAAAGGAGGACATCCAGAAAACAGGAGGACATCCAGAAAAGAGGAGAACATCCAGAGAAGTGGAGAACATCCAGAGGACAGGGGGATATCCAGAGAACAGGGGGATATCCAGAGGACAGGGGGATAGCCAGAGAACAGGGGGATATCCACAGAACAGGGCGATATCCACAGAACAGGGGGATATCCACAGAACAGGGGGATATCCACAGAAAAGGGGGATATCCACAGAACAGGGGGACATCCAGAGAACAGGAGGACATCCAGAAAAAAGGAGGACATCCAGAAAACAGGAGGACATCCAGAAAAGAGGAGAACATCCAGAGAAGTGGAGAACATCCAGAGGACAGGGGGATATCCAGAGAGCAGGGAGATATCGAGAGAACAGGGGGTTATCCACAGAACAGGGAGTCATCCAGAGAACAGGGGGATATCCGCAGAGCAGGAGGATATCAGCAGAATAGGGGGACATCGGCAGAACAGGGGGATATCCAGAGAACAGGGGGATATCCAGAGAACAGGGGGATATCCGCAGAGCAGGAGGATATCCGCAGAATGGGGGGACATCGGCAGAACAGGGGGATATCCAGAGAACAGGGGGTTATCCAGAGAACAGGGGGATATCCGCAGAGCAGGAGGATATCCGCAGATTGGGGGAACATCGGCAGAACAGGGGGATATCCAGAGAACAGGGAGACATCCAGAGAACAGGGAGACATCCAGAGAACAAGGAGACATCCAGAGAACAAGGAGACATCCAGAGAACAAGGAGACATCGAGAGAACAAGGAGACATCCAGAGAACAAGGAGACATCCAGAGAACAAGGAGACATCCAGAGAACAGGGGGATATCTGCGGAACAGGGGGATATCTGCAGAACAGGGGGATATCTGCAGAACAGGGGGATATCTGCAGAACAGGGGGACATCCAGAGAACAGGAGGACATCCAGAGAACAGTGGGACATCCAGAGAACAGGGGGATATCCAGAGAGCAGGGGAATATCCGGAGAACAGTGGGATATCCGCAGAGCAGGAGGATATCTGGAGAATTAGGGGGATATCGGCAGAACGAGGGGATATGCAGAGAACAGGGGGATATCCACAGAGCAGGGGGACATCCACAGAGCAGGGGGACATCCACAGAGCAGGGGGACATCCACAGAGCAGGGGGACATCCACATAGCAGGGGGATATCCAGAGAGCAGGGTGATATCCAGAGAACAGGGGGACATCCAGTGAACAGGGGGATATACAGAGAGCGGGGAGATATCCAGAAAACAGGGGGATATCCAGAAAACAGGGGGATATCCACAGAACAGTATCTTATCAAGACAACAGGGGGTCATCCAGAGAACAGGGGTCATCCAGAGAACATGGAGACATCCAGAGAACAGGGAGACATCCAGAGAGCAGGGAGTCATCCAGAGAACAGAGAGTCATCCAGAGAACAGGGGGATGTCCAGAGAACAGGGGGATATCCACAGAATGGGGGGATATCTGCGGAACAGGGGGACATCCAGAGAACAGGGGGACGTCCAGAGAACGGGAGGATATCCGCAGAATAGGGGGATATCGGCAGAACAGGGGGATATCCAGAGAACAGGGGGATATCCAGAGAGCAGGCGGATATCCGCAGAGCAGGAAGATATCCAGCGAACAAGGGGATATTCAGAGAACAGGGGAACATCCAGAGAACAGGGAGACATCCAGAGAACAGGGAGACATCCAGAGAACAGGGAGACATCCAGAGAACAGGGAGACATCCAGAGAACAGTGAGACATCCAGAGAACAGGGAGACATCCAGAGAACAAGGAGACATCCAGAGAACAAGGAGACATCCAGAGAACAAGGAGACATCCAGGGAACAAGGAGACATCTAGAGAACAAGGAGACATCCAGAGAACAGGGGGATATCTGCGGAACAGGGGGATATCTGCGGAACAGGGGGATATCTGCGGAACAGGGGGATATCTGCGGAACAGGGGGATATCTGCGGAACAGGGTGATACCTGCGGAAAAGGGGGATATCTGCGGAACAGGGGGATATCTGCGGAACAGGGGGATATCCAGAGAACAAGGGGATATCCAGAGAACAGGGGGATATCCGCAGAGCAGGAGGATATCTGCAGAATTGGGGGATATCGGCAGAACAGGGGGATATCCAGAGAACAGGGAGACATCCAGAGAACAGGGAGACATCCAGAGAACAAGGAGACATCCAGAGAACAAGGAGACATCCAGAGAACAAGGAGACATCCAGAGAACAAGGAGACATCCAGAGAACAGGGAGACATCCAGAGAACAAGGAGACATCCAGAGAACAAGGAGACATCCAGAGAACAGGGGGATATATGCGGAACAGGGGGATATCTGCGGAACAGGGGGATATCTGCGGAACAGGGGGACATCCAGAGAACAGGGGGACATCCAGAGAACAGGGGGACATCCAGAGAACAGGGGGATATCCAGAGAGCAGGGGGATATCCGGAGAACAGGGGGATATCCGCAGAGCAGGAGAATATCTGGAGAATTAAGGGGATATCGGCAGAACGAGGGGATATGCAGAGAACAGGGGGATATCCAGAGAGCAGGGGGATATCCAGAGAACAGGGGGATATTCAGAGAATAGGGGGATATCCAGAGAACATGGGGATATCCAGAGAACAGGGGGATATCCGCAGAGCAGGAGGATATCCAGAGAAAAGGGGGATATCCAGAGAACAGGGGGATATCCAGAGAAAAGGGCGATATCCACAGAACAGGGGGATATCCACAGAACAGGGGGATATCCACAGAACAGGGGGACATCCAGAGAACAGGAGGAGATCCAGAAAAAAGGAGGACATCCAGAAAACAGGAGGACATCCAGAAAACAGGAGAACATCCAGACAACAGGGGGATATCCCTAGAGCAGGTGGATATCTGGAGAACAGGGGGACATCCAGAGAACAGGGGGACATCCAGAGAACAGTGGGATATCCAGAGAGCAGGGAGATATCGAGAGAACAGGGGGATATCCACAGAACAGGGAGTCATCCAGAGAACAGGGAGTCATCCAGAGAACAGGGGGATATCTGCGGAACAGGGGGATATCTGCGGAACAGGGGGATATCTGCGGAACAGGGTGATACCTGCGGAACAGGGTGATACCTGCGGAAAAGTGGGATATCTGCGGAACAGGGGGATATCTGCGGAACAGGGGGATATCCAGAGAACAAGGGGATATCCAGAGAGCAGGGGGAAATCCGCAGAGCAGGAGTATATCAGCAGAATAGGGGGACATCGGCAGAACAGGGGGATATCCAGAGAACAGGGGGATATCCAGAGAACAGGGGGATATCCGCAGAGCAGGAGGATATCTGAAGAATGGGGGGATTTCGGCAGAACAGGGGGATATCCAGAGAACAGGGAGACATCCAGAGAACAGGGAGACATCCAGAGAACAAGGAGACATCCAGAGAACAAGGAGACATCCAGAGAACAAGGAGACATCCAGAGAACAAGGAGACATCCAGAGAACAGGGGGATATCTGCGGAACAGGGGGATATCTGCGGAACAGGGGGACATCCAGAGAACAGGGGGACATCCAGAGAACAGGGGGACATCCAGAGAACAAGGAGACATCCAGAGAACAAGGAGACATCCAGAGAACAAGGAGACATCCAGAGAACAAGGAGACATCCAGAGAACAAGGAGACATCCAGAGAACAGGGGGATATATGCGGAACAGGGGGATATCTGCGGAACAGGGGGATATCTGCGGAACAGGGGGACATCCAGAGAACAGGGGGACATCCAGAGAACAGGGGGACATCCAGAGAACAGGGGGACATCCAGAGAACAGGGGGATATCCAGAGAGCAGGGGGATATCCGGAGAACAGGGGGATATCCGCAGAGCAGGAGAATATCTGGAGAATTAGGGGGATATCGGCAGAACGAGGGGATATGCAGAGAACAGGGGGATATCCAGAGAGCAGGGGGATATCCAGAGAACAGTGGGATATTCAGAGAATAGGGGGATATCCAGAGAACAGGGGGACATCCAGAGAACAGGAGGAGATCCAGAAAAAAGGAGGACATCCAGAAAACAGGAGGACATCCAGAAAACAGGAGAACATCCAGACAACAGGGGGATATCCCTAGAGCAGGTGGATATCTGGAGAACAGGGGGACATCCAGAGAACAGGGGGACATCCAGAGAACAGTGGGATATCCAGAGAGCAGGGAGACATCCAGAGAACAAGGAGACATCCAGAGAACAAGGAGACATCCAGAGAACAGGGAGACATCCAGAGAACAAGGAGACATCCAGAGAACAAGGAGACATCCAGAGAACAGGGGGATATGTGCGGAACAGGGGGATATCTGCGGAACAGGGGGATATCTGCGGAACAGGGGGACATCCAGAGAACAGGGGGACATCCAGAGAACAGGGGGACATCCAGAGAACAGGGGGACATCCAGAGAACAGGGGGACATCCAGAGAACAGGGGGACATCAAGAGAACAGGGGGATATCCAGAGAGCAGGGGGATATCCGGAGAACAGGGGGATATCCGCAGAGCAGGAGAATATCTGGAGAATTAGGGGGATATCGGCAGAACGAGGGGATATGCAGAGAACAGGGGGATATCCAGAGAGCAGGGGGATATCCAGAGAACAGGGGGATATTCAGAGAATAGGGGGATATCCAGAGAACATGGGGATATCCAGAGAACAGGGGGATATCCGCAGATTGGGGGAACATCGGCAGAACAGGGGGATATCCAGAGAACAGGGAGACATCCAGAGAACAGGGAGACATCCAGAGAACAAGGAGACATCCAGAGAACAAGGAGACATCCAGAGAACAAGGAGACATCGAGAGAACAAGGAGACATCCAGAGAACAAGGAGACATCCAGAGAACAAGGAGACATCCAGAGAACAGGGGGATATCTGCGGAACAGGGGGATATCTGCAGAACAGGGGGATATCTGCAGAACAGGGGGATATCTGCAGAACAGGGGGACATCCAGAGAACAGGAGGACATCCAGAGAACAGTGGGACATCCAGAGAACAGGGGGATATCCAGAGAGCAGGGGAATATCCGGAGAACAGTGGGATATCCGCAGAGCAGGAGGATATCTGGAGAATTAGGGGGATATCGGCAGAACGAGGGGATATGCAGAGAACAGGGGGATATCCACAGAGCAGGGGGACATCCACAGAGCAGGGGGACATCCACAGAGCAGGGGGACATCCACAGAGCAGGGGGACATCCACATAGCAGGGGGATATCCAGAGAGCAGGGTGATATCCAGAGAACAGGGGGACATCCAGTGAACAGGGGGATATACAGAGAGCGGGGAGATATCCAGAAAACAGGGGGATATCCAGAAAACAGGGGGATATCCACAGAACAGTATCTTATCAAGACAACAGGGGGTCATCCAGAGAACAGGGGTCATCCAGAGAACATGGAGACATCCAGAGAACAGGGAGACATCCAGAGAGCAGGGAGTCATCCAGAGAACAGAGAGTCATCCAGAGAACAGGGGGATGTCCAGAGAACAGGGGGATATCCACAGAATGGGGGGATATCTGCGGAACAGGGGGACATCCAGAGAACAGGGGGACGTCCAGAGAACGGGAGGATATCCGCAGAATAGGGGGATATCGGCAGAACAGGGGGATATCCAGAGAACAGGGGGATATCCAGAGAGCAGGCGGATATCCGCAGAGCAGGAAGATATCCAGCGAACAAGGGGATATTCAGAGAAAAGGGGAACATCCAGAGAACAGGGAGACATCCAGAGAACAGGGAGACATCCAGAGAACAGGGAGACATCCAGAGAACAGGGAGACATCCAGAGAACAGTGAGACATCCAGAGAACAGGGAGACATCCAGAGAACAAGGAGACATCCAGAGAACAAGGAGACATCCAGGGAACAAGGAGACATCTAGAGAACAAGGAGACATCCAGAGAACAGGGGGATATCTGCGGAACAGGGGGATATCTGCGGAACAGGGGGATATCTGCGGAACAGGGGGATATCTGCGGAACAGGGGGATATCTGCGGAACAGGGGGATATCTGCGGAACAGGGTGATACCTGCGGAAAAGGGGGATATCTGCGGAACAGGGGGATATCTGCGGAACAGGGGGATATCCAGAGAACAAGGGGATATCCAGAGAACAGGGGGATATCCGCAGAGCAGGAGGATATCTGCAGAATTGGGGGATATCGGCAGAACAGGGGGATATCCAGAGAACAGGGAGACATCCAGAGAACAGGGAGACATCCAGAGAACAAGGAGACATCCAGAGAACAAGGAGACATCCAGAGAACAAGGAGACATCCAGAGAACAAGGAGACATCCAGAGAACAGGGAGACATCCAGAGAACAAGGAGACATCCAGAGAACAAGGAGACATCCAGAGAACAGGGGGATATATGCGGAACAGGGGGATATCTGCGGAACAGGGGGATATCTGCGGAACAGGGGGACATCCAGAGAACAGGGGGACATCCAGAGAACAGGGGGACATCCAGAGAACAGGGGGACATCCAGAGAACAGGGGGATATCCAGAGAGCAGGGGGATATCCGGAGAACAGGGGGATATCCGCAGAGCAGGAGAATATCTGGAGAATTAAGGGGATATCGGCAGAACGAGGGGATATGCAGAGAACAGGGGGATATCCAGAGAGCAGGGGGATATCCAGAGAACAGGGGGATATTCAGAGAATAGGGGGATATCCAGAGAACATGGGGATATCCAGAGAACAGGGGGATATCCGCAGAGCAGGAGGATATCCAGAGAAAAGGGGGATATCCAGAGAACAGGGGGATATCCAGAGAAAAGGGCGATATCCACAGAACAGGGGGATATCCACAGAACAGGGGGATATCCACAGAACAGGGGGACATCCAGAGAACAGGAGGAGATCCAGAAAAAAGGAGGACATCCAGAAAACAGGAGGACATCCAGAAAACAGGAGAACATCCAGACAACAGGGGGATATCCCGAGAGCAGGTGGATATCTGGAGAACAGGGGGACATCCAGAGAACAGGGGGACATCCAGAGAACAGTGGGATATCCAGAGAGCAGGGAGATATCGAGAGAACAGGGGGATATCCACAGAACAGGGAGTCATCCAGAGAACAGGGAGTCATCCAGAGAACAGGGGGATATCTGCGGAACAGGGGGATATCTGCGGAACAGGGGGATATCTGCGGAACAGGGTGATACCTGCGGAACAGGGTGATACCTGCGGAAAAGTGGGATATCTGCGGAACAGGGGGATATCTGCGGAACAGGGGGATATCCAGAGAACAAGGGGATATCCAGAGAGCAGGGGGAAATCCGCAGAGCAGGAGTATATCAGCAGAATAGGGGGACATCGGCAGAACAGGGGGATATCCAGAGAACAGGGGGATATCCAGAGAACAGGGGGATATCCGCAGAGCAGGAGGATATCTGAAGAATGGGGGGATTTCGGCAGAACAGGGGGATATCCAGAGAACAGGGAGACATCCAGAGAACAGGGAGACATCCAGAGAACAGGGAGACATCCAGAGAACAAGGAGACATCCAGAGAACAAGGAGACATCCAGAGAACAAGGAGACATCCAGAGAACAGGGGGATATCTGCGGAACAGGGGGATATCTGCGGAACAGGGGGACATCCAGAGAACAGGGGGACATCCAGAGAACAGGGGGACATCCAGAGAACAAGGAGACATCCAGAGAACAAGGAGACATCCAGAGAACAAGGAGACATCCAGAGAACAAGGAGACATCCAGAGAACAAGGAGACATCCAGAGAACAGGGGGATATATGCGGAACAGGGGGATATCTGCGGAACAGGGGGATATCTGCGGAACAGGGGGACATCCAGAGAACAGGGGGACATCCAGAGAACAGGGGGACATCCAGAGAACAGGGGGACATCCAGAGAACAGGGGGATATCCAGAGAGCAGGGGGATATCCGGAGAACAGGGGGATATCCGCAGAGCAGGAGAATATCTGGAGAATTAGGGGGATATCGGCAGAACGAGGGGATATGCAGAGAACAGGGGGATATCCAGAGAGCAGGGGGATATCCAGAGAACAGTGGGATATTCAGAGAATAGGGGGATATCCAGAGAACAGGGGGACATCCAGAGAACAGGAGGAGATCCAGAAAAAAGGAGGACATCCAGAAAACAGGAGGACATCCAGAAAACAGGAGAACATCCAGACAACAGGGGGATATCCCTAGAGCAGGTGGATATCTGGAGAACAGGGGGACATCCAGAGAACAGGGGGACATCCAGAGAACAGTGGGATATCCAGAGAGCAGGGAGACATCCAGAGAACAAGGAGACATCCAGAGAACAAGGAGACATCCAGAGAACAGGGAGACATCCAGAGAACAAGGAGACATCCAGAGAACAAGGAGACATCCAGAGAACAGGGGGATATATGCGGAACAGGGGGATATCTGCGGAACAGGGGGATATCTGCGGAACAGGGGGACATCCAGAGAACAGGGGGACATCCAGAGAACAGGGGGACATCCAGAGAACAGGGGGATATCCAGAGAGCAGGGGGATATCCGGAGAACAGGGGGATATCCGCAGAGCAGGAGAATATCTGGAGAATTAGGGGGATATCGGCAGAACGAGGGGATATGCAGAGAACAGGGGGATATCCAGAGAGCAGGGGGATATCCAGAGAACAGGGGGATATTCAGAGAATAGGGGGATATCCAGAGAACATGGGGATATCCAGAGAACAGGGGGATATCCGCAGAGCAGGAGGATATCCAGAGAAAAGGGGGATATCCAGAGAACAGGGGGATATCCAGAGAAAAGGGCGATATCCACAGAACAGGGGGATATCCACAGAACAGGGGGATATCCACAGAACAGGGGGACATCCAGAGAACAGGAGGAGATCCAGAAAAAAGGAGGACATCCAGAAAACAGGAGGACATCCAGAAAACAGGAGGACATCCAGAAAACAGGAGAACATCCAGACAACAGGGGGATATCCCTAGAGCAGGTGGATATCTGGAGAACAGGGGGACATCCAGAGAACAGGGGGACATCCAGAGAACAGTGGGACATCCAGAGAACAGTGGGATATCCAGAGAGCAGGGAGATATCGAGAGAACAGGGGGATATCCACAGAACAGGGAGTCATCCAGAGAACAGGGAGTCATCCAGAGAACAGGGGGATATCTGCAGAACAGGGGGATATCTGCGGAACAGGGGGATATCTGCGGAACAGGGTGATACCTGCGGAACAGGGTGATACCTGCGGAAAAGTGGGATATCTGCGGAACAGGGGGATATCTGCGGAACAGGGGGATATCCAGAGAACAAGGGGATATCCAGAGAGCAGGGGGAAATCCGCAGAGCAGGAGTATATCAGCAGAATAGGGGGACATCGGCAGAACAGGGGGATATCCAGAGAACAGGGGGATATCCAGAGAACAGGGGGATATCCGCAGAGCAGGAGGATATCTGAAGAATGGGGGGATATCGGCAGAACAGGGGGATATCCAGAGAACAGGGAGACATCCAGAGAACAGGGAGACATCCAGAGAACAGGGAGACATCCAGAGAACAAGGAGACATCCAGAGAACAAGGAGACATCCAGAGAACAGGGGGATATCTGCGGAACAGGGGGATATCTGCGGAACAGGGGGACATCCAGAGAACAGGGGGACATCCAGAGAACAGGGGGACATCCAGAGAACAAGGAGACATCCAGAGAACAAGGAGACATCCAGAGAACAAGGAGACATCCAGAGAACAAGGAGACATCCAGAGAACAAGGAGACATCCAGAGAACAGGGGGATATATGCGGAACAGGGGGATATCTGCGGAACAGGGGGATATCTGCGGAACAGGGGGACATCCAGAGAACAGGGGGACATCCAGAGAACAGGGGGACATCCAGAGAACAGGGGGATATCCAGAGAGCAGGGGGATATCCGGAGAACAGGGGGATATCCGCAGAGCAGGAGAATATCTGGAGAATTAGGGGGATATCGGCAGAACGAGGGGATATGCAGAGAACAGGGGGATATCCAGAGAGCAGGGGGATATCCAGAGAACAGTGGGATATTCAGAGAATAGGGGGATATCCAGAGAACAGGGGGACATCCAGAGAACAGGAGGAGATCCAGAAAAAAGGAGGACATCCAGAAAACAGGAGGACATCCAGAAAACAGGAGAACATCCAGACAACAGGGGGATATCCCTAGAGCAGGTGGATATCTGGAGAACAGGGGGGCATCCAGAGAACAGGGGGACATCCAGAGAACAGTGGGATATCCAGAGAGCAGTGAGATATCGAGAGAACAGGGGGATATCCACAGAACAGGGAGTCATCCAGAGAACAGGGAGTCATCCAGAGAACAGGGGGATATCTGCGGAACAGGGGGATATCTGCGGAACAGGGTGATACCTGCGGAACAGGGTGATACCTGCGGAAAAGGGGGATATCTGCGGAACAGGGGGATATCTGCGGAACAGGGGGATATCCAGAGAACAAGGGGATATCCAGAGAGCAGGGGGAAATCCGCAGAGCAGGAGGATATCAGCAGAATAGGGGGACATCGGCAGAACAGGGGGATATCCAGAGAACAGGGGGATATCCAGAGAACAGGGGGATATCCGCAGAGCAGGAGGATATCTGCAGAATGGGGGGATATCGGCAGAACAGGGGGATATCCAGAGAACAGGGAGACATCCAGAGAACAGGGAGACATCCAGAGAACAGGGAGACATCCAGAGAACAAGGAGACATCCAGAGAACAAGGAGACATCCAGAGAACAGGGGGATATCTGCGGAACAGGGGGATATCTGCGGAACAGCGGGACATCCAGAGAACAGGGGGACATCCAGAGACCAGGGGGACATCCAGAGAACAAGGAGACATCCAGAGAACAAGGAGACATCCAGAGAACAAGGAGACATCCAGAGAACAAGGAGACATCCAGAGAACAAGGAGACATCCAGAGAACAAGGAGACATCCAGAGAACAAGGAGACATCCAGAGAACAGGGGGATATATGCGGAACAGGGGGATATCTGCGGGACAGAGGGATATCTGCGGAACAGGGGGACATCCAGAGAACAGGGGGACATCCAGAGAACAGGGGGACATCCAGAGAACAGGGGGATATCCAGAGAGCAGGGGGATATCCGGAGAACAGGGGGATATCCGCAGAGCACGAGAATATCTGGAGAATTAGGGGGATATCGGCAGAACGAGGGGATATGCAGAGAACAGGGGGATATCCAGAGAGCAGGGGGATATCCAGAGAACAGGGGGATATTCAGAGAATAGGGGGATATCCAGAGAACATGGGGATATCCAGAGAACAGGGGGATATCCGCAGAGCAGGAGGATATCTGCAGAATGTGGGGATATCGGCAGAACAGGGGGATATCCAGAGAACAGGGAGACATCCAGATAACAAGGAGACATCCAGAGAACAAGGAGACATCCAGAGAACAAGGAGACATCCAGAGAACAGGGGGATATCTGCGGAACAGGGGGATATCTGCGGAACAGGGGGACATCCAGAGAACAGGGGGACATCCAGAGAACAGGGGGACATCCAGAGAACAAGGAGACATCCAGAGAACAAGGAGACATCCAGAGAACAAGGAGACATCCAGAGAACAAGGAGACATCCAGAGAACAGGGGGATATATGCGGAACAGGGGGATATCTGCGGAACAGGGGGATATCTGCGGAACAGGGGGACATCCAGAGAACAGGGGGACATCCAGAGAACAGGGGGACATCCAGAGAACAGGGGGACATCCAGAGAACAGGGGGATATCAAGAGAGCAGGGGGATATCCGGAGAACAGGGGGATATCCGCAGAGCAGGAGAATATCTGGAGAATTAGGGGGATATCGGCAGAACGAGGGGATATGCAGAGAACAGGGGGATATCCGCAGAGCAGGGGGATATCCAGAGAACATTGGGATATCCAGAGAACAGGAGGATATGCAGAGGACAGGGGGATATCCAGAGAACAGGGGGATATCCAGAGAAAAGGGCGATATCCACAGAACAGGGGGATATCCACAGAACAGGGGGATATCCACAGAACAGGGGGATATCCACAGAACAGGGGGACATCCAGAGAACAGGAGGAGATCCAGAAAAAAGGAGGACATCCAGAAAACAGGAGGACATCCAGAAAACAGGAGAACATCCAGAGAACAGGAGAACATCCAGAGGACAGGGGGATATCCACAGAACAGGGGGATATCCACAGAACAGTGGGTTATCCAGAGAGCAGGGGGATATTCAGAGAACAGGGGGACATCCAGCGAACAGGGGGACATCCAGAGAACAGGGGGACATCCAGAGAACAGGGGGACATCCAGAGAACAGGGGGACATCCAGAGAACAGGGGGACATCCAGAGGACAGGGGGATATCCACAGAACAGGGGGATATCCACAGAACAGTGGGTTATCCAGAGAGCAGGGGGATATCCGGAGAACAGGGGGATATCCGCAGAGCAGGAGAATATCTGGAGAATTAGGGGGATATCGGCAGAACGAGGGGATATGCAGAGAACAGGGGGATATCCAGAGAGCAGGGGGATATCCAGAGAACAGTGGGATATTCAGAGAATAGGGGGATATCCAGAGAACAGGGGGACATCCAGAGAACAGGAGGAGATCCAGAAAAAAGGAGGACATCCAGAAAACAGGAGGACATCCAGAAAACAGGAGAACATCCAGACAACAGGGGGATATCCCTAGAGCAGGTGGATATCTGGAGAACAGGGGGACATCCAGAGAACAGGGGGACATCCAGAGAACAGTGGGATATCCAGAGAGCAGGGAGATATCGAGAGAACAGGGGGATATCCACAGAACAGGGAGTCATCCAGAGAACAGGGAGTCATCCAGAGAACAGGGGGATATCTGCGGAACAGGGGGATATCTGCGGAACAGGGTGATACCTGCGGAACAGGGTGATACCTGCGGAAAAGGGGGATATCTGCGGAACAGGGGGATATCTGCGGAACAGGGGGATATCCAGAGAACAAGGGGATATCCAGAGAGCAGGGGGAAATCCGCAGAGCAGGAGGATATCAGCAGAATAGGGGGACATCGGCAGAACAGGGGGATATCCAGAGAACAGGGGGATATCCAGAGAACAGGGGGATATCCGCAGAGCAGGAGGATATCTGCAGAATGGGGGGATATCGGCAGAACAGGGGGATATCCAGAGAACAGGGAGACATCCAGAGAACAGGGAGACATCCAGAGAACAGGGAGACATCCAGAGAACAAGGAGACATCCAGAGAACAAGGAGACATCCAGAGAACAAGGAGACATCCAGAGAACAGGGGGATATCTGCGGAACAGGGGGATATCTGCGGAACAGCGGGACATCCAGAGAACAGGGGGACATCCAGAGACCAGGGGGACATCCAGAGAACAAGGAGACATCCAGAGAACAAGGAGACATCCAGAGAACAAGGAGACATCCAGAGAACAGGGGGATATATGCGGAACAGGGGGATATCTGCGGGACAGAGGGATATCTGCGGAACAGGGGGACATCCAGAGAACAGGGGGACATCCAGAGAACAGGGGGACATCCAGAGAACAGGGGGATATCCAGAGAGCAGGGGGATATCCGGAGAACAGGGGGATATCCGCAGAGCACGAGAATATCTGGAGAATTAGGGGGATATCGGCAGAACGAGGGGATATGCAGAGAACAGGGGGATATCCAGAGAGCAGGGGGATATCCAGAGAACAGGGGGATATTCGGAGAATAGGGGGATATCCAGAGAACATGGGGATATCCAGAGAACAGGGGGATATCCGCAGAGCAGGAGGATATCTGCAGAATGTGGGGATATCGGCAGAACAGGGGGATATCCAGAGAACAGGGAGACATCCAGATAACAAGGAGACATCCAGAGAACAAGGAGACATCCAGAGAACAAGGAGACATCCAGAGAACAGGGGGATATCTGCGGAACAGGGGGATATCTGCGGAACAGGGGGACATCCAGAGAACAGGGGGACATCCAGAGAACAGGGGGACATCCAGAGAACAAGGAGACATCCAGAGAACAAGGAGACATCCAGAGAACAAGGAGACATCCAGAGAACAAGGAGACATCCAGAGAACAGGGGGATATATGCGGAACAGGGGGATATCTGCGGAACAGGGGGATATCTGCGGAACAGGGGGACATCCAGAGAACAGGGGGACATCCAGAGAACAGGGGGACATCCAGAGAACAGGGGGACATCCAGAGAACAGGGGGATATCAAGAGAGCAGGGGGATATCCGGAGAACAGGGGGATATCCGCAGAGCAGGAGAATATCTGGAGAATTAGGGGGATATCGGCAGAACGAGGGGATATGCAGAGAACAGGGGGATATCCGCAGAGCAGGGGGATATCCAGAGAACATTGGGATATCCAGAGAACAGGAGGATATGCAGAGGACAGGGGGATATCCAGAGAACAGGGGGATATCCAGAGAAAAGGGCGATATCCACAGAACAGGGGGATATCCACAGAACAGGGGGATATCCACAGAACAGGGGGATATCCACAGAACAGGGGGACATCCAGAGAACAGGAGGAGATCCAGAAAAAAGGAGGACATCCAGAAAACAGGAGGACATCCAGAAAACAGGAGAACATCCAGAGAACAGGAGAACATCCAGAGGACAGGGGGATATCCACAGAACAGGGGGATATCCACAGAACAGTGGGTTATCCAGAGAGCAGGGGGATATTCAGAGAACAGGGGGACATCCAGCGAACAGGGGGACATCCAGCGAACAGGGGGACATCCAGCGAACAGGGGGACATCCAGCGAACAGGGGGACATCCAGAGAACAGGGGGACATCCAGAGAACAGGGGGATATCCAGAGAGCAGGGGGATATCCGGAGAACAGGGGGATATCCGCAGAGCAGGAGGATATCTGGAGAATTAGGGGGTTATCGGCAGAACGAGGGGATACGCAGAGAACAGGGGGATATCCAGAGAGCAGGGGGATATCCAGAGAACAGGGGGATATCCAGAGAACAGGGGGATATCCAGAGAACAGGGGGACATCCAGAGAACAGGGGGACATCCAGAGAACAGGGGGATATCCAGAGAGCAGGGGGACATCCAGAGAACAGGGGGATATCCAGAGAACAAGGAGACATCCAGAGAACAAGGAGACATCCAGAGAACAAGGAGACATCCAGAGAACAAGGAGACATCCAGAGAACAGGGGGATATATGCGGAACAGGGGGATATCTGCGGAACAGGGGGATATCTGCGGAACAGGGGGATATCTGCGGAACAGGGGGACATCCAGTGAACAGGGGGACATCCAGAGAACAAGGAGACATCCAGAGAACAAGGAGACATCCAGAGAACAAGGAGACATCCAGAGAACAAGGAGACATCCAGAGAACAGGGGGATATATGCGGAACAGGGGGATATCTGCGGAACAGGGGGATATCTGCGGAACAGGGGGATATCCAGAGAACCGGGGGATATCCAGAGAACAGGGGGATATCCAGAGAGCAGCGGGACATCCAGAGAACAGGGGGATATCCAGAGAGCAGGGGGATATCCGGAGAACAGGGGGATATCCGCAGAGCACGAGAATATCTGGAGAATTAGGGGGATATCGGCAGAACGAGGGGATATGCAGAGAACAGGGGGATATCCAGAGAAGAGGGGGACATCCAGAGAGCAGGGGGATATCCGGAGAACAGGGGGATATCCGCAGAGCAGGAGGATATCCAGAGAACAGGGGGATATCCACAGAGCTGGGGGACATCCAGAGAACAGGATAACATCCGGAGTGCAGGAGGATATCCGCACAGCAGGTGGATATCCAGAGAACAGGGGGATAGCCGCAGAGCAGGAGGATATCTAGAGAACAGGAGGATATGCAGAGAACAGGAGGATATGCAGAGAACAGGGGGGTATCCACAGAGCTGCGGGACATCCAGAGAACAGGAGGATATCCAGAGAGCAAGGGGATATCCAGCGAACAGAAGGATAGCCAGAGAGCAGGAGGATATCCAGAGAACAGAGGGATATCCACAGAGCTGGGGGACATCCAGAGAACAGGAGGATATTCAGAGAACAGGGGGATATCCGCAGAGCAGGAGGATATCCAGAGAACAGGGGGATATCCAGAGAACAGGGGGATATCCAGAGAACAGGGGGATAGCCAGAGGGCAAGGGGATATCCACAGAGCAGGAGGATATCCGGAGAACAGTGGGATATCCGGAGAACAGGGGGATGTCCAGAGAACAGGAGGATATCCACAGAACAGGGGGATATCCGCAGAGCAGGGAGATAGCCAGAGAACAGGGGGATATCCGCAGAGAAGGGGGATACCGAGAGAACAGGGGGATATCCAGAGAACTGGGGGATATCTGCAGAGCAGGAGGATATCCAGAGAACAGGGGGATATCCAGAGAAAAGGGGGATATCCAGAGAAAGGGAGGACATCCAGTGAAAGGGAGGATATCAAGAGAACGGGAGGATTTCTGCAGAGCAGGGGGTTATCCACTGAACAGGGGGACATCCAGAGAACAGGGGGATAACCAGAGAGCTGGGAGATATCCACTGAACAGGAGCATATCAATACAACAGGGGGACATCCAGAGAACAGGAGGACATCCAGAAAACAGGAGAACATCCAGAGAACAGGGGGATATCCAGAGAGCAGGGGGATATCCAGAGAACAGGGGGACATCCAGAGAACAGGGGGACATCCAGAGAACAGGGGGACATCCAGAGAACAGGGGGACATCCAGAGAACAGGGGAACATCCAGAGAACAGGGGGACATCCAGAGAACAGGGGGACATCCAGAGAACAGGGGGACATCCAGAGAACAGGGGGACATCCAGAGAGAAGGGGACATCCAGAGAACAGGGGGACATCCAGAGAACAGGGGGATATCCAGAGAACAGGGGGACATCCAGATAACAGGGGGACATCCAGAGAACAGGGGGATATCCAGAGAGCGGGGAGATTTCCAGAGAACAAGGCGATATCCGCAGAGCTTGGGGATATCCGCAGAGCTGGGGGACATCCAGAGAACAGGATTACATCCGGAGTACAGGAGGATATCCGCACAGCAGGAGGATATCCAGAGAACAGGGGGATAGCCGCAGAGCAGGAGGATATCTAAAGAACAGGAGGATATGCAGAGAACAGGGGGATATCCACAGAGCTGCGGGACATCCAGAGAACAGGAGGATATCCAGAGAGCAAGGGGATATTCAGCGAACAGAAGGATAGCCAGAGAGCAGGAGGATATCCAGAGAACAGGGGGATATCCAGAGAACAGGGGGATATCCACAGAGCTGGGGGACATCCAGAGAATAGGAGGATATCCACAGAACAGGGGGACATCCAGAGAACTGGGGGCTATCCAGAGAGCAGGGAGATATCCACAGAACAGGAGCATATCAAGACAACAAGGGGACATCCAGAGAACAGGGAGACATCCAGAGAACAGGGAGACATTCAGAGAACAGGGAGATTTCCAGAGAGCGGGGATATCTGCGGAACAGGGGGTACCTGCGGAACAGGGGGACATCCAGAGAACAGGGGGACATCCAGAGAACAGGGTGATATCCAGAGAACAGGGGGTTATCTGCAGAGCAGGGGGATATCCAGAGAACAGGGGGACATCCAGAGAACAGGGGGATAACCAGAGAGCTGGGAGATATCCACTGAACAGGAGCATATCAATACAACAGGGGGACATCCAGAGAACAGGAGGACATCCAGAAAACAGGAGAACATCCAGAGAACAGGGGGATATCCAGAGAGCAGGGGGATATCCAGAGAACAGGGGGATATCCAGAGAACAGGGGGACATCCAGAGAACAGGGGGACATCCAGAGAACAGGGGGACATCCAGAGAACAGGGGGACATCCAGAGAACAGGGGGACATCCAGAGAACAGGGGGACATCCAGAGAACAGGGGGATATCCAGAGAGCGGGGAGATTTCCAGAGAACAGGGCGATATCCGCAGAGCTGGGGGATATCCGCAGAGCTGGGGGACATCCAGAGAACAGGATTACATCCGGAGTACAGGAGGATATCCGCACAGCAGGAGGATATCTAAAGAACAGAAGGATATGCAGAGAACAGGGGGATATCCACAGAGCTGGGGGACATCCAGAGAACAGGAGGATATCCAGAGAACAGGGGGATATCCGCAGAGCAGGAGGATATCCAGAGAACAGGGGGATATCCAGAGAACAGGGGTATATCCAGAGAACAGGGGGTTAGCCAGAGAGCAAGGGGATATCCGCAGAGCAGGGGGATATCTACAGAACAGGAGGATATCCACAGAACAGGGGGACATCCAGAGAACAGGAGGATATCCAGAGAACAGGGGGATAGCCGCAGAGCAGGAGGATATCCAGAGAAAAAGGGGATATCCAGAGAACAGGGGGATATCCGCAGAGCAGGAGGATATCTGGAGAACAGTGGGATATCCGGAGAACAGGGGGATGTCCAGAGAACAGGAGGATATCCACAGAACAGGGGGATATCCGCAGAGCAGGGAGATAGCCAGAGAACAGGGGGATATCCGCAGAGCAGAGGGATACCGAGAGAACAGGGGGATATCCAGTGAACTGGGGGATATCTGCAGAGCAGGAGGATATCCAGAGAACAGGGGGATATCCAGAGAACAGGGGGATATCCGCAGAGCAGGGGGATATTCAGCGAACTTTGGGATATCCAGAGAACAGGAGGGTATCTGCAGAACAGGAGGATATCCACAGAACAGGGGGACATCCACAGAGCTGGAGGACATCCGGAGGACAGGAGGATATCCAGAGAACAGGGGGATATCTGCAGAGCAGCAGGATATCGAGAGAACTGGAGGAGAATCCAGAGAATTGGAGGATATCCAGAGAACAAGGGGATATCCGCAGAACAGAGGGATATCTGCGGAACAGGGGGACCTCCAGAGAACAGGGGGACATCCAAAGAACAGGCAGATATCCGCAGAATAGGGGGACATCGGCAGAACAGGGGGCTATCCAGAGAACAGGGGGATATCCAGAGAGCAGGGGGATATCCGCAGAATAGGGGAATATCCGCAGAATAGGGGATACCTAGAGAACAGGAGGACATCCAGGGATCAGGAAGACATCCAGAGAACAGGAGGATATCCGCAGAGCAGAAGGATATCCAGAGAACAGGGGGCTATCCAGAGAACAGGATGATATCCAGAGAACAGGAGGATATCCGCAGAGTTGGGGGATATCGAGAAAACAGGGGAAGGCCAGAGAGCAAGGGAATATCCAGAGAAATTTAGGATATCCAGACAGCAGGGGGATAGCCAGAAAGCAGGGGGATATCCAGAGAACAGGAGGATATGCAGAGAACAAGGGGATATCCAGCGGACAGGAGGATAGCCAGAGAACGGGGGGACATCCACAGAGCTGGGGGACATCCAGAGAACAGGAGGATATCCTCAGAACAGGGGGACATCCAGAGAACAGGAGGATATCCACAGAACAGGGGGACATCCAGAGAACAGGGGGACATCCAGAGAACAGGGGGATATCAAGAGAGCAGGGGGATATCCGGAGAACAGGGGGATATCCGCAGAGCAGGAGAATATCTGGAGAATTAGGGGGATATCGGCAGAACGAGGGGATATGCAGAGAACAGGGGGATATCCGCAGAGCAGGGGGATATCCAGAGAACATTGGGATATCCAGAGAACAGGAGGATATGCAGAGGACAGGGGGATATCCAGAGAACAGGGGGATATCCAGAGAAAAGGGCGATATCCACAGAACAGGGGGATATCCACAGAACAGGGGGATATCCACAGAACAGGGGGATATCCACAGAACAGGGGGACATCCAGAGAACAGGAGGAGATCCAGAAAAAAGGAGGACATCCAGAAAACAGGAGGACATCCAGAAAACAGGAGAACATCCAGAGAACAGGAGAACATCCAGAGGACAGGGGGATATCCACAGAACAGGGGGATATCCACAGAACAGTGGGTTATCCAGAGAGCAGGGGGATATTCAGAGAACAGGGGGACATCCAGCGAACAGGGGGACATCCAGCGAACAGGGGGACATCCAGCGAACAGGGGGACATCCAGCGAACAGGGGGACATCCAGAGAACAGGGGGACATCCAGAGAACAGGGGGATATCCAGAGAGCAGGGGGATATCCGGAGAACAGGGGGATATCCGCAGAGCAGGAGGATATCTGGAGAATTAGGGGGTTATCGGCAGAACGAGGGGATACGCAGAGAACAGGGGGATATCCAGAGAGCAGGGGGATATCCAGAGAACAGGGGGATATCCAGAGAACAGGGGGATATCCAGAGAACAGGGGGACATCCAGAGAACAGGGGGACATCCAGAGAACAGGGGGATATCCAGAGAGCAGGGGGACATCCAGAGAACAGGGGGATATCCAGAGAACAAGGAGACATCCAGAGAACAAGGAGACATCCAGAGAACAAGGAGACATCCAGAGAACAAGGAGACATCCAGAGAACAGGGGGATATATGCGGAACAGGGGGATATCTGCGGAACAGGGGGATATCTGCGGAACAGGGGGATATCTGCGGAACAGGGGGACATCCAGTGAACAGGGGGACATCCAGAGAACAAGGAGACATCCAGAGAACAAGGAGACATCCAGAGAACAAGGAGACATCCAGAGAACAAGGAGACATCCAGAGAACAGGGGGATATATGCGGAACAGGGGGATATCTGCGGAACAGGGGGATATCTGCGGAACAGGGGGATATCCAGAGAACCGGGGGATATCCAGAGAACAGGGGGATATCCAGAGAGCAGCGGGACATCCAGAGAACAGGGGGATATCCAGAGAGCAGGGGGATATCCGGAGAACAGGGGGATATCCGCAGAGCACGAGAATATCTGGAGAATTAGGGGGATATCGGCAGAACGAGGGGATATGCAGAGAACAGGGGGATATCCAGAGAAGAGGGGGACATCCAGAGAGCAGGGGGATATCCGGAGAACAGGGGGATATCCGCAGAGCAGGAGGATATCCAGAGAACAGGGGGATATCCACAGAGCTGGGGGACATCCAGAGAACAGGATAACATCCGGAGTGCAGGAGGATATCCGCACAGCAGGTGGATATCCAGAGAACAGGGGGATAGCCGCAGAGCAGGAGGATATCTAGAGAACAGGAGGATATGCAGAGAACAGGAGGATATGCAGAGAACAGGGGGGTATCCACAGAGCTGCGGGACATCCAGAGAACAGGAGGATATCCAGAGAGCAAGGGGATATCCAGCGAACAGAAGGATAGCCAGAGAGCAGGAGGATATCCAGAGAACAGAGGGATAGCAGGGGGATAGCCAGAGAGCTGGGGGACATCCAGAGAACAGGAGGATATTCAGAGAACAGGGGGATATCCGCAGAGCAGGAGGATATCCAGAGAACAGGGGGATATCCAGAGAACAGGGGGATATCCAGAGAACAGGGGGATAGCCAGAGGGCAAGGGGATATCCACAGAGCAGGAGGATATCCGGAGAACAGTGGGATATCCGGAGAACAGGGGGATGTCCAGAGAACAGGAGGATATCCACAGAACAGGGGGATATCCGCAGAGCAGGGAGATAGCCAGAGAACAGGGGGATATCCGCAGAGAAGGGGGATACCGAGAGAACAGGGGGATATCCAGAGAACTGGGGGATATCTGCAGAGCAGGAGGATATCCAGAGAACAGGGGGATATCCAGAGAAAAGGGGGATATCCAGAGAAAGGGAGGACATCCAGTGAAAGGGAGGATATCAAGAGAACGGGAGGATTTCTGCAGAGCAGGGGGTTATCCACTGAACAGGGGGACATCCAGAGAACAGGGGGATAACCAGAGAGCTGGGAGATATCCACTGAACAGGAGCATATCAATACAACAGGGGGACATCCAGAGAACAGGAGGACATCCAGAAAACAGGAGAACATCCAGAGAACAGGGGGATATCCAGAGAGCAGGGGGATATCCAGAGAACAGGGGGACATCCAGAGAACAGGGGGACATCCAGAGAACAGGGGGACATCCAGAGAACAGGGGGACATCCAGAGAACAGGGGGACATCCAGAGAACAGGGGGACATCCAGAGAACAGGGGGACATCCAGAGAACAGGGGGACATCCAGAGAGAAGGGGACATCCAGAGAACAGGGGGACATCCAGAGAACAGGGGGATATCCAGAGAACAGGGGGACATCCAGATAATAGGGGGACATCCAGAGAACAGGGGGATATCCAGAGAGCGGGGAGATTTCCAGAGAACAAGGCGATATCCGCAGAGCTTGGGGATATCCGCAGAGCTGGGGGACATCCAGAGAACAGGATTACATCCGGAGTACAGGAGGATATCCGCACAGCAGGAGGATATCCAGAGAACAGGGGGATAGCCGCAGAGCAGGAGGATATCTAAAGAACAGGAGGATATGCAGAGAACAGGGGGATATCCACAGAGCTGCGGGACATCCAGAGAACAGGAGGATATCCAGAGAGCAAGGGGATATTCAGCGAACAGAAGGATAGCCAGAGAGCAGGAGGATATCCAGAGAACAGGGAGATATCCAGAGAACAGGGGGATATCCACAGAGCTGGGGGACATCCAGAGAATAGGAGGATATCCACAGAACAGGGGGACATCCAGAGAACTGGGGGCTATCCAGAGAGCAGGGAGATATCCACAGAACAGGAGCATATCAAGACAACAAGGGGACATCCAGAGAACAGGGAGACATCCAGAGAACAGGGAGACATTCAGAGAACAGGGAGATTTCCAGAGAGCGGGGATATCTGCGGAACAGGGGGTACCTGCGGAACAGGGGGACATCCAGAGAACAGGGGGACATCCAGAGAACAGGGTGATATCCAGAGAACAGGGGGTTATCTGCAGAGCAGGGGGATATCCAGAGAACAGGGGGACATCCAGAGAACAGGGGGATAACCAGAGAGCTGGGAGATATCCACTGAACAGGAGCATATCAATACAACAGGGGGACATCCAGAGAACAGGAGGACATCCAGAAAACAGGAGAACATCCAGAGAACAGGGGGATATCCAGAGAGCAGGGGGATATCCAGAGAACAGGGGGATATCCAGAGAACAGGGGGACATCCAGAGAACAGGGGGACATCCAGAGAACAGGGGGACATCCAGAGAACAGGGGGACATCCAGAGAACAGGGGGACATCCAGAGAACAGGGGGACATCCAGAGAACAGGGGGACATCCAGAGAACAGGGGGATATCCAGAGAGCGGGGAGATTTCCAGAGAACAGGGCGATATCCGCAGAGCTGGGGGATATCCGCAGAGCTGGGGGACATCCAGAGAACAGGATTACATCCGGAGTACAGGAGGATATCCGCACAGCAGGAGGATATCTAAAGAACAGAAGGATATGCAGAGAACAGGGGGATATCCACAGAGCTGGGGGACATCCAGAGAACAGGAGGATATCCAGAGAACAGGGGGATATCCGCAGAGCAGGAGGATATCCAGAGAACAGGGGGATATCCAGAGAACAGGGGTATATCCAGAGAACAGGGGGTTAGCCAGAGAGCAAGGGGATATCCGCAGAGCAGGGGGATATCTACAGAACAGGAGGATATCCACAGAACAGGGGGACATCCAGAGAACAGGAGGATATCCAGAGAACAGGGGGATAGCCGCAGAGCAGGAGGATATCCAGAGAAAAAGGGGATATCCAGAGAACAGGGGGATATCCGCAGAGCAGGAGGATATCTGGAGAACAGTGGGATATCCGGAGAACAGGGGGATGTCCAGAGAACAGGAGGATATCCACAGAACAGGGGGATATCCGCAGAGCAGGGAGATAGCCAGAGAACAGGGGGATATCCGCAGAGCAGAGGGATACCGAGAGAACAGGGGGATATCCAGTGAACTGGGGGATATCTGCAGAGCAGGAGGATATCCAGAGAACAGGGGGATATCCAGAGAACAGGGGGATATCCGCAGAGCAGGGGGATATTCAGCGAACTTTGGGATATCCAGAGAACAGGAGGGTATCTGCAGAACAGGAGGATATCCACAGAACAGGGGGACATCCACAGAGCTGGAGGACATCCGGAGGACAGGAGGATATCCAGAGAACAGGGGGATATCTGCAGAGCAGCAGGATATCGAGAGAACTGGAGGAGAATCCAGAGAATTGGAGGATATCCAGAGAACAAGGGGATATCCGCAGAACAGAGGGATATCTGCGGAACAGGGGGACCTCCAGAGAACAGGGGGACATCCAAAGAACAGGCAGATATCCGCAGAATAGGGGGACATCGGCAGAACAGGGGGCTATCCAGAGAACAGGGGGATATCCAGAGAGCAGGGGGATATCCGCAGAATAGGGGAATATCCGCAGAATAGGGGATACCTAGAGAACAGGAGGACATCCAGGGATCAGGAAGACATCCAGAGAACAGGAGGATATCCGCAGAGCAGAAGGATATCCAGAGAACAGGGGGCTATCCAGAGAACAGGATGATATCCAGAGAACAGGAGGATATCCGCAGAGTTGGGGGATATCGAGAAAACAGGGGAAGGCCAGAGAGCAAGGGAATATCCAGAGAAATTGAGGATATCCAGACAGCAGGGGGATAGCCAGAAAGCAGGGGGATATCCAGAGAACAGGAGGATATGCAGAGAACAAGGGGATATCCAGCGGACAGGAGGATAGCCAGAGAACGGGGGGACATCCACAGAGCTGGGGGACATCCAGAGAACAGGAGGATATCCTCAGAACAGGGGGACATCCAGAGAACAGGAGGATATCCACAGAACAGGGGGACATCCAGAGAACAGAGGGCTATCCAGAGAGCGGGGAGATGTCCACAGAACAGGAGCATATCAAGACAACAAGGGGACATCCAGAGAACAGGGGAACATCCAGAGAACAGGGAGACATCCAGAGAACAGGGAGACATTCAGAGAACAGGGCTATTTCCAGAGAACGGGGATATCTGCGGAACAGGGGGGTACCTGCGGAACAGGGGGACATCCAGAGAACAGGGGGACATCCAGAGAACAGAGTGATATCCAGAGAACAGGGGGTTATCCGGAGAGCAGGGGGATATCCAGAGAGCAGGGGGATATCCAGAGAGCAGGGGGATATCCAGAGAGCAGGGGGATATCCAGAGAGCAGGGGGATATCCAGAGAAAAAGGGGATATCCAGAGAAAAAGGGGATATCCAAAGAGCAGGGGGATATCCAGAGAACATTGGGATATCCAGAGAACAGGAGGATATCCACAGAACAGGGGGATATCCAGAGAGCAGGGGGATATCCACAGAGCAGGGGGACATCCAGAGAACAGGAGGATATCCACAGAACAGGGGGACATCCAGAGAACAGGAGGATATTCAGAGAACAGGAGGATATTCAGAAAACAGGGGGCTATCCAGAGAGCAGGGTGATATCCAGAGAACAGGGGGACATCCAGAGAACAGGGGGACATCCAGAGAACAGTGGGATATCCAGAGAGCGGGGAGATATCCAGAGAGCGGGGAGATATCCAGAGAACAGGGGGATATCCACAGAACAGGAGCTTATCAAGACAACAGGGGGTCATCAAGAGAACAGGAGGATATCCACAGAACAGGGGGACATCCAGAGAACAGGAGGATATTCAGAGAACAGGAGGACATCCAGAAAACAGGAGAACACCCAGAGAACAGGGGGATATCCAGAGAGCAGGGGGATATCCAGAGAACAGGGGGATATCCAGAGAAAAAGGGGATATCCAAAGAACAGGGGGATATCCGCAGAACAGGGGGATATCCAGAGAACATTTGGATATCCAGAGAACAGGAGGATATCCACAGAACAGGGGGATATCCAGAGAGCAGGGGGATATCCACAGAGCAGGGGGATATCCACAGAGCAGGGGGACATCCAGAGAACAGGAGGATATCCACAAAACAGGGGGACATCCAGAGAACAGGAGGACATCCAGAGAACAGGGGGACATCCAGAGAACAGGGGGACATCCAGAGAACAGGGAGACATCCAGAGAGCAGGGAGTCATCCAGAGAACAGAGAGTCATCCGGAGAACAGGGGGATATCCAGAGAACAGGGGGATATCCAGAGAACAGGGGGATATCCAGACAATGGGGGGATATCTGCGGAACAGGGGGACATCCAGAGAACAGGGGGACATCCAGAGAACGGGAGGATATCCGCAGAATAGGGGATATCGGCAGAACAGGGGGATATCCAGAGAACAGGGGGATATCCAGAGAACAGGGGGATATCCGCAGAGCAGGAGGATATCCGAAGAATGGGGGGACATCGGCAGAACAGGGGGATATCCAGAGAACAGGGGGATATCCAGAGAACAGGGGGATATCCAGAGAGCAGGCGGATATCCGCAGAGCAGGAAGATATCCAGCGAACAAGGGGATATCCATAGAACAGGGGAACATCCAGAGAACAGGGAGACATCCAGAGAACAGGGAGACATCCAGAGAACAGGGAGACATCCAGAGAAAAGTGAGACATCCAGAGAACAAGGAGACATCCAGAGAACAAGGAGACATCCAGAGAACAAGGAGACATCCAGAGAACAAGGAGACATCTAGAGAACAGGGGGTTATCTGCGGAACAGGGGGATCTCTGCAGAACAGGGGGATATCTGCGGAACAGGGGGACATCCAGAGAACAGGGGGACATCCAGAGAAAAGGGGGACATCCAGAGAAAAGGGGGACATCCAGAGAACAAGGAGACATCCAGAGAACAGGGGGTTATCTGCGGAACAGGGGGATCTCTGCAGAACAGGGGGATATCTGCGGAACAGGGGGACATCCAGAGAACAGGGGGACATCCAGAGAAAAGGGGGACATCCAGAGAACAGGGGGATATCCAGAGAGCAGGGGAATATCCGGAGAACAGGGGGATATCCGCAGAGCAGGAGGACATCTGGAGAATTAGGGGGATATCGGCAGAACGAGGGGATATGCAGAGAACAGGGGGATATCCAGAGAACAGGGGGATATCCAGAGAACAGGGGGATATCCGCAGAGCAGGAGGATATCCAGAGAACAGGGGGATATCCAGAGAACAGGGGGCATCCAGAGAAGAGGGGGATATCTGCAGAGCAGGGGGATATCCAGAGAACATTGGGATATCCAGAGAACAGGAAGACATCCAGGGAACAGGGGGATAACAAGAAAACAGGGGGATATCCACAGAACAGTGGGATAATCACAGAACAGGGGGATATCCACAGAATAGGGGGACATCCAGAGAACAGGAGGACATCCAGAAAACAGAAGGACATCCAGAAAACAGGAGAACATCCAGAGAACAGGGGGATATCCAGAGAGCAGGGGGATATCTAGAGAATAGGGGGACATCCAGAGAACAGGGGGACATCCAGAGAACAGGGGGACATCCAGAGAACAGGGGGACATCCAGAGAACAGGGGGATATCCAGAGAGCAGGGAGATATCCAGAGAACAGGGGGATATCCACAGAACAGGGAGTCATGCAGAGAACAGGGAGTCATCCAGAGAACAGGGGGATATCTGCAGAACAGGGGGATATCTGCGGAACAGGGGGATATCTGCGGAACAGGGTGATACCTGCGGAAAAGGGGAATATCTGCGGAATAGGGGGATATCTGCGGAACAGGGGGATATCTGCGGAACAGGGGGATATCCAGAGAACAAGGGGATATCCAGAGAGCAGGGGGATATCCGCAGAGCAGGAGGATATCAGCAGAATAGGGGGACATCGGCAGAACAGGGGGATATCCAGAGAACAGGGGGATATCCAGAGAACAGGGGGATATCCGCAGAGCAGGAGGATATCCGCAGAATGGGGGGACATCGGCAGAACAGGGGGACATCGGCAGAACAGGGGGATGTCCAGAGAACAGGGGGATATCCGCAGAGCAGGTGGATATCCGCAGAATGGGGGGACATCGGCAGAACAGGGGGATATCCAGAGAACAGGGGGATATCCAGAGAACAGGGGGATATCCACAGAACAGGGAGTCATCAGAGAACAGGGGGATATCCGCAGAGCAGGAGGATATCAGCAGAATAGGGGGACATCGGCAGAACAGGGGGATATCCAGAGAACAGGGGGATATCCAGAGAACAGGGGGATATCCGCAGAGCAGGAGGATATCCGCAGAATGGGGGGACATCGGCAGAACAGGGGGATATCCAGAGAACAGGGGGATATCCAGAGAACAGGGGGATATCCGCAGAGCAGGAGGATATCCGCAGAATGGGGGGACATCGGCAGAACAGGGGGATATCCAGAGAACAGGGGGACATCCAGAGAACAAGGAGACATCCAGAGAACAAGGAGACATCCAGAGAACAAGGAGACATCCAGAGAACAAGGAGACATCCAGAGAACAAGGAGACATCCAGAGAACAGGGGGATATCTGCGGAACAGGGGGATATCTGCGGAACAGGGGGACATCCAGAGAACAAGGAGACATCCAGAGAAGAAGGAGACATCCAGAGAACAAGGAGACATCCAGAGAACAAGGAGACATCCAGAGAACAGGGGGATATCTGCGGAACAGGGGGATATCTGCGGAACAGGGGGACATCCAGAGAACAAGGAGACATCCAGAGAACAAGGAGACCTCCAGAGAACAAGGAGACATCCAGAGAACAAGGAGACACCCAGAGAACAAGGAGACATCCAGAGAACAAGGAGACATCCAGAGAGCAGGGGGATATCTGCGGAACAGGGGGATATCTGCGGAACAGGGGGATATCTGCGGAACAGGGGGATATCTGCGGAACAGGGGGACATCCAGAGAACAGGGGGACATCCAGAGAACAGGGGGACATCCAGAGAACAGGGGGATATCCAGAGAGCAGGGGGATATCCGCAGAGCAGGAGGATATCTGGAGAATTAGGTGGATATCGGCAGAACGAGGGGATATGCAGAGAACAGGGGATATCCAGAGAGCAGGGGGATATCCAGAGAACAGGGGGATATCCGCAGAGCAGAGGGATATCCAGAGAACATTGGGATATCCAGAGAACAGGAGGATATCCAGAGCACAGGGGGATATCCAGAGAACAGGGGGATATCCGCAGAGCAGGAGGATATCCGCAGAATGGGGGGACATCGGCAGAACAGGGGGTTATCCAGAGAACAGGGGGATATCCGCAGAGCAGGAGGATATCCGCAGAATGGGGGGACATCGGCAGAACAGGGGGATATCCAGAGAACAGGGAGACATCCAGAGAACAGGGAGACATCCAGAGAACAAGGAGACATCCAGAGAACAAGGAGACATCCAGAGAACAAGGAGACATCCAGAGAACAAGGAGACATCCAGAGAACAAGGAGACATCCAGAGAACAAGGAGACATCCGGAGAACAGGGGGATATCTGCGGAACAGAGGGATATATGCGGAACAGGGGGACATCCAGAGAACAGGGGGACATCCAGAGAACAAGGAGACATCCAGAGAACAAGGAGACATCCAGAGAACAAGGAGACATCGAGAGAAGAAGGAGACATCCAGAGAACAAGGAGACATCCAGAGAACAAGGAGACATCCAGGGAACAGGGGGATATCAAGAAAACAGGGGGATATCCACAGAACAGTGGGATAATCACAGAACAGGGGGATATCCACAGAATAGGGGGACATCCAGAGAACAGGAGGACATCCAGAAAACAGAAGGACATCCAGAAAAAAGGAGAACATCCAGAGAACAGGGGGATATCCAGAGAGCAGGGGGATATCTAGAGAACAGGGGGACATCCAGAGAACAGTGGGACATCCAGAGAACAGGGGGACATCCAGAGAACAGGGGGACATCCAGAGAACAGGGGGATATCCAGAGAGCAGGGAGATATCCAGAGAACAGGGGGATATCCACAGAACAGGGAGTCATCCAGCGAACAGGGAGTCAACCAGAGAACAGGGGGATATCTGCGGAACAGGGGGATATCTGCAGAACAGGGGGATATCTGCGGAACAGGGTGATACCTGCGGAAAAGGGTGATACCTGCGGAAAAGGGGAATATCTGCGGAATAGGGGGATATCTGCGGAACAGGGGGATATCTGCGGAACAGGGGGATATCTGCGGAACAGGGGGACATCCAGAGAACAGGGGGACATCCAGAGAACAGGGGGACATCCAGAGAACAAGGAGACATCCAGAGAACAAGGAGACATCCAGAGAACAAGGAGACATCCAGAGAACAAGGAGACATCCAGAGAACAAGGAGACATCCAGAGAACAAGGAGACATCCAGAGAACAGGGGGATATCTGCGGAACAGGGGGATATCTGCGGAACAGGGGGATATCTGCGGAACAGGGGGATATCTGCGGAACAGGGGGACATCCAGAGAACAGGGGGACATCCAGAGAACAGGGGGACATCCAGAGAACAGGGGGACATCCAGAGAACAGGGGGATATCCAGAGAGCACGGGGATATCCGGAGAACAGGGGGATATCCGCAGAGCAGGAGGATATCTGGAGAATTAGGGGGATATCGGCAGAACGAGGGGATATGCAGAGAACAGGGGGATATCCAGAGAGCAGGGGGATATCCAGAGAACAGGGGGATATCCAGAGAATAGGGGGATATCCAGAGAACAGGGGGCTATCCAGAGAACAGGGGGATATCCGCAGAGCAGGAGGATATCCAGAGAAAAGGGGGATATCCAGAGAACAGGGGGATATCCAGAGAACAGGGGGATATCCAGAGAACAGGGGGATATCCGCAGAGCAGAGGGATATCCAGAGAACATTGGGATATCCAGAGAACAGGAGGATATCCTGAGGACAGGGGGATATCCAGAGAACAGGGGGATATCCGCAGAGCAGGAGGATATCCGCAGAATGGGGGGACATCGGCATAACAGGGGGATATCCAGAGAACAGGGGGATATCCGCAGAGCAGGAGGATATCTGCAGAATGGGGGGACATCGGCAGAACAGGGGGATATCCAGAGAACAGGGAGACATCCAGAGAACAGGGAGACATCCAGAGAACAAGGAGACATCCAGAGAACAAGGGGACATCCAGAGAACAAGGAGACATCGAGAGAACAAGGAGACATCCAGAGAACAAGGAGACATCCAGAGAACAAGGAGACATCCAGAGAACAAGGAGACATCCAGAGAACAGGGGGATATATGCGGAACAGGGGGTTATCTGCGGAACAGGGGGATATCTGCGGAACAGGGGGATATCCAGAGAACCGGGGGATATCCAGAGAACAGGGGGATATCCAGAGAGCAGCGGGATATCCGGAAAACAGGGGGATATCCGCAGAACGAGGGGATATGCAGAGAACAGGGGGATATCCAGAGAGCAGGGTGATATCCAGAGAACAGGGGGATATCCAGAGAACAGGGGGACATCCAGAGAACAGGGGGACATCCAGAGAACAGGGGGACATCCAGAGAACAGGGGGACATCCAGAGAACAGGGGGACATCCAGAGAGCAGGGGGATATCCGGAGAACAGGGGGATATCCGCAGAGCAGGAGGATATCTGGAGAATTAGGGGGATATCGGCAGAACGAGGGGTTATGCAGAGAACTTGGTGATATCCAGAGAGCAGGGGGATATCCAGAGAACAGGGGGATATCTGCAGAACAGGGGATATCTACGGAACAGGGGGATATCCGCAGAGCAGGAGGATATCAAGAGAAAAGGGGGATATCCAGAGAACAGGGGTATATCCAGAGAACAGTGGGAAATCCAGAGAACTGGGGGACAACCGCAGAGCAGGGGGATATCCAGGGAACATTGGGATATCCAGAGAACAGGAGGATATCCAGAGAACAGGGGGATATGCAGAGAACAGGGGGATATCAACAGAACAGGGGGATATCAACAGAACAGGGGGATATCCACAGAACAGGGGGATATCCACAGAACAGGGGGATATCCACAGAACAGGGGGATATCCACAGAACAGGGGGATATCCAATGAACAGGGGAACATCGAGAGAACAGGAGGATATCCGCAGAGCAGGAGGATATCTGGAGAATTAGGGGGATATCGGCAGAACGAGGGGATATGCAGAGAAAAGGGGGATATCCAGAGAGCAGGGGGATATCCAGAGAAAAGGGGGATATCCAGAGAACAGGGGGATATCCAGAGATCAGGGGGATATCCGCAGAGCAGGAAGATATCCAGCGAACAAGGGGATATCCAGAGAACAGGGGGATATCCACAGAACAGGGCGATATCCACAGAACAGGGGGCTATCCACAGAACAGGGGGATATCCACAGAACAGGGGGACATCCACAGAACAGGGGGACATCCACAGAACAGGGGGACATCCACAGAACAGGGGGACATCCAGAGAACAGGAGGACATCCAGAAAAAAAGGAGGACATCCAGAAAAAAGGAGGACATCCAGAAAACAGGAGGACATCCAGAAAACAGGAGAACATCCAGAGAACAGGAGAACATCCAGAGGACAGGAGAACATCCAGAGGACAGGGGGATATCCAGAGAACAGGTTGATATCCACTGAACAGGGCGATATCCACAGAACAGGGGGTTATCCAGAGAGCAGGGGGATATTCAGAGAACAGGGGGACATCCAGAGAACAGGGGGATATCCAGAGAGCAGGGGGATATCCGGAGAACAGGGGGATATCCGCAGAGCAGGAAGATATCCAGCGAACAAGGGGATATCCAAAGAACAGGGGGATATCCACAGAACAGGGCGATATCCACAGAACAGGGCGATATCCACAGAACAGGGGGATATCCACAGAACAGGGGGATATCCACAGAACAGGGGGACATCCAGAGAACAGGAGGACATCCAGAAAAAAGGAGGACATCCAGAAAACAGGAGGACATCCAGAAAACAGGAGAACATCCAGAGAACAGGAGAACATCCAGAGGACAGGGGGATATCCAGAGGACAGGGGGATATCCAGAGAACAGGTTGATATCCACAGAACAGGGCGATATCCACAGAACAGGGTGTTATCCAGAGAGCAGGGGGATATTCAGAGAACAGGGGGACATCCAGAGAACAGGGGGACATCCAGAGAACAGGGGGACATCCAGAGAACAGGGGGATATCCAGAGAGCAGGGGGATATCCGGAGAACAGGGGGATATCCGCAGAGCAGGAGGATATCTGGAGAATTAGGGGGATATCGGCAGAACGAGGGGATATGCAGAGAACAGGGGGATATCCAGAGAGCAGGATGATATCCAGAGAACAAGGGGATATCCAGAGAACAGGGGGATATCCAGAGAACAGGGGGACATCCAGAGAAGAGGGAGACATCCAGAGAACAGGGGGACATCCAGAGAACAGGGGGACATCCAGAGAACAGGGGGATATCCAGAGAACATTGGGATATCCAGAGAACAGGAAGACATCCAGGGAACAGGGGGATATCAAGAAAACAGGGGGCTATCCACAGAACAGGGGGATAATCACAGAACAGGGGGATATCCACAGAATAGGGCGACATCCAGAGAACAGGTGGACATCCAGTAAACAGAAGGACATCCAGAAAACAGGAGAACATCCAGAGAACAGGGGGATATCCAGAGAGCAGGGGGATATCTGGAAAACAGGGGGACATCCAGAGAAAAGGGGGACATCCAGAGAACAGGGGGATATCCAGAGAGCAGGGAGGTATCGAGAGAACAGGGGGATATCCACAGAACAGGGAGTCATCCAGAGAACAGGGGGATATCCGCAGAGCAGGAGGATATCAGCAGAATAGGGGGACATCGGCAGAACAGGGGGATATCCAGAGAACAGTGGGATATCCAGAGAACAGGGGGATATCCGCAGAGCAGGAGGATATCCGCAGAATGGGGGGACATCGGCAGAACAGGGGGATATCCAGAGAACAGGGGGTTATCCAGAGAACAGGGGGATATCCGCAGAGCAGGAGGATATCCGCAGATTGGGGGAACATCGGCAGAACAGGGGGATATCCAGAGAACAGGGAGACATCCAGAGAACAGGGAGACATCCGGAGAACAAGGAGACATCCAGAGAACAAGGAGACATCCAGAGAACAAGGAGACATCGAGAGAACAAGGAGACATCCAGAGAACAAGGAGACATCCAGAGAACAAGGAGACATCCAGAGAACAGGGGGATATCTGCAGAACAGGGGGTTACCTGCAGAACAGGGGGATATCTGCAGAACAGGGGGACATCCAGAGAACAGGAGGACATCCAGAGAACAGTGGGACATCCAGAGAACAGGGGGATATCCAGAGAGCAGGGGAATATCCGGAGAACAGTGGGATATCCGCAGAGCAGGAGGATATCTGGAGAATTAGGGGGATATCGGCAGAACGAGGGGATATGCAGAGAACAGGGGGATATCCAGAGAGCAGGGGGATATCCAGAGAACAGGGGGATATCCAGAGAATAGGGGGATATCCAGAGAACAGGGGGATATCCGCAGAGCAGGAGGATATCCAGAGAAAAGGGGGATATCCAGAGAACAGGGGGGTATCCAGAGAACAGGTGGATATCCGCAGAGCAGGGGGTTATCCAGAGAACATTGGGATATCCAGAGAACAGGAGGATATCCAGAGGACAGGGGGATATCCAGAGAACAGGGGGATATCCACAGAACAGGGCGATATCCACAGAACAGGGGGATATCCACAGAACAGGGGGATATCCACAGAAAAGGGGGATATCCACAGAACAGGGGGACATCCAGAGAACAGGAGGACATCCAGAAAAAAGGAGGACATCCAGAAAACAGGAGGACATCCAGAAAGGAGGAGAACATCCAGAGAAGTGGAGAACATCCAGAGGACAGGGGGATATCCAGAGAGCAGGGAGATATCGAGAGAACAGGGGGATATCCACAGAACAGGGAGTCATCCAGAGAACAGGGGGATATCCGCAGAGCAGGAGGATATCAGCAGAATCGGGGGACATCGGCAGAACAGGGGGATATCCAGAGAACAGGGGGATATCCAGAGAACAGGGGGATATCCAGAGAACAGGGGGATATCCGCAGAGCAGGAGGATATCCGCAGAATGGGGGGACATCGGCAGAACAGGGGGATATCCAGAGAACAGGGGGTTATCCAGAGAACAGGGGGATATCCGCAGAGCAGGAGGATATCCGCAGATTGGGGGAACATCGGCAGAACAGGGGGATATCCAGAGAACAGGGAGACATCCAGAGAACAGGGAGACATCCAGAGAACAAGGAGACATCCAGAGAACAAGGAGACATCCAGAGAACAAGGAGACATCGAGAGAACAAGGAGACATCCAGAGAACAAGGAGACATCCAGAGAACAAGGAGACATCCAGAGAACAGGGGGATATCTGCGGAACAGGGGGATATCTGCAGAACAGGGGGATATCTGCAGAACAGGGGGACATCCAGAGAACAGGAGGACATCCAGAGAACAGTGGGACATCCAGAGAACAGGGGGATATCCAGAGAATACGGGGATATCCAGAGAACAGGGGGATATCCGCAGAGCAGGAGGATATCCAGAGAAAAGGGGGATATCCAGAGAACAGGGGGGTATCCAGAGAACAGGTGGATATCCGCAGAGCAGGGGGTTATCCAGAGAACATTGGGATATCCAGAGAACAGGAGGATATCCAGAGGACAGGGGGACAGCCAGAGAACAGGGGGATATCCACAGAACAGGGCGATATCCACAGAACAGGGGGATATCCACAGAACAGGGGGATATCCACAGAAAAGGGGGATATCCACAGAACAGGGGGACATCCAGAGAACAGGAGGACATCCAGAAAAAAGGAGGACATCCAGAAAACAGGAGGACATCCAGAAAAGAGGAGAACATCCAGAGAAGTGGAGAACATCCAGAGGACAGGGGGATATCCAGAGAGCAGGGAGATATCGAGAGAACAGGGGGATATCCACAGAACAGGGAGTCATCCAGAGAACAGGGGGATATCCGCAGAGCAGGAGGATATCAGCAGAATAGGGGGACATCGGCAGAACAGGGGGATATCCAGAGAACGGGGTTATCCAGAGAACAGGGGGATATCCGCAGAGCAGGAGGATATCCGCAGAATGGGGGGACATCGGCAGAACAGGGGGATATCCAGAGAACAGGGGGTTATCCAGAGAACAGGGGGATATCCGCAGAGCAGGAGGATATCCGCAGATTGGGGGAACATCGGCAGAACAGGGGGATATCCAGAGAACAGGGAGACATCCAGAGAACAGGGAGACATCCAGAGAACAGGGAGACATCCAGAGAACAAGGAGACATCCAGAGAACAAGGAGACATCGAGAGAACAAGGAGACATCCAGAGAACAAGGAGACATCCAGAGAACAAGGAGACATCCAGAGAACAGGGGGATATCTGCGGAACAGGGGGATATCTGCAGAACAGGGGGATATCTGCAGAACAGGGGGACATCCAGAGAACAGGAGGACATCCAGAGCACAGTGGGACATCCAGAGAACAGGGGGATATCCAGAGAGCAGGGGAATATCCGGAGAACAGTGGGATATCCGCAGAGCAGGAGGATATCTGGAGAATTAGGGGGATATCGGCAGAACGAGGGGATATGCAGAGAACAGGGGGATATCCAGAGAGCAGGGGGATATCCAGAGAACAGGGGGATATCCAGAGAATAGGGGGATATCCAGAGAACAGGGGGATATCCGCAGAGCAGGAGGATATCCAGAGAAAAGGGGGATATCCAGAGAACAGGGGGGTATCCAGAGAACAGGTGGATATCCGCAGAGCAGGGGGTTATCCAGAGAACATTGGGATATCCAGAGAACAGGAGGATATCCAGAGGACCGGGGGATATCCAGAGAACAGGGGGATATCCTCAGAACAGGGCGATATCCACAGAACAGGGGGATATCCACAGAACAGGGGGATATCCACAGAAAAGGGGGTTATCCACAGAACAGGGGGACATCCAGAGAACAGGAGGACATCCAGAAAAAGGAGGACATCCAGAAAACAGGAGGACATCCAGAAAAGAGGAGAACATCCAGAGAAGTGGAGAACATCCAGAGGACAGGGGGATATCCAGAGAACAGGGGGATATCCACAGAACAGGGGGATATCCACAGAACAGGGGGATATCCACAGAACAGGGGGTTATCCACAGAACAGGGGGTTATCCAGAGAGCAGGGGGATATCTGCGGAACAGGGGGACATCCAGAGAACAGGGGGACATCCAGAGAACAGGGGGACATCCAGAGAACAGGGGGTTATCAAGAGAGCAGGGGGATATCCGGAGAACAGGGGGATATCCGCAGAGCAGGAGGATATCTGGAGAATTAGGGGGATATCGGCAGAACGAGGGGATATGCAGAGAACAGGGGGATATCCAGAGAGCAGGGGGATATTCAGAGAACAGGAGGACATCCAGAAAACAGGAGAACATCCAGAGAACAGGGGGATATCCAGAGAGCCGTGTGATATCCATAGAAAAGGGGGACATCCAGAGAACAGGGGGACATCCAGAGAACAGGGGGATATCCAGAGAGCGGGGAGATATCCAGTAAACAGGGGGATATCCACAGAACAGTAGCTTATCAAGACAAGAAGGGGTCATCAAGAGAACAGGGGTCATCCAGAGAACATTGAGACATCCAGAGAACAGGGAGACATCCAGACAACAGGGAGACATCCAGAGAGCAGGGAGTCATCCAGAGAAGGGGGAGATATCCAGAGAACAGGGGGATATCCAGAGAATGGGGGGATATCTGCGGAACAGGGGGACATCCAGAGAACAGGGGGACATCCAGAGAACGGGAGGATATCCGCAGAATCGGGGGATATCGGCAGAACAGGGGGATATCCAGAGATCAGGGGGATATCCAGAGAACAGGGACACATCCAGAGAACAGGGAGACATCCAGAGAACAGGGAGACATCCAGAGAACAGGGAGACATCCAGAGAACAGGGAGACATCCAGAGAACAGGGAGACATTCAGAGAACAAGGAGACATCCAGAGAACAAGGAGACATCCAGAGAACAAGGAGACATCCAGAGAACAAGGAGACATCCAGAGAACAAGGAGACATCCAGAGAACAGGGGGATATCTGCGGACCATGGGGACATCCAGAGAGCAGGGGGATATCCAGAGAGCAGTGGGATATCCAGAGAGCAGGGGGATATCCAGAGAGCAGGGGGATATCCAGAGAACAGGGGGATATCCAGAGAAAAAGGGGATATCCAAAGAACAGGGGGATATCCGCAGAGCAGGGGGATATCCAGAGAACATTGGGATATCCAGAGAACAGGAGGATATCCACAGAACAGGGGGATATCCAGAGAGCAGGGGGATATCCACAGAGCAGGGGGATATCCACAGAGCAGGGGGACATCCACAGAGCAGGGGGACATCCACAGAGCAGGGGGACATCCACAGAGCAGGGGGACATCCACAGAGCAGGGGGACATCCACAGAGCAGGGGGATATCCAGAGAGCAGGGTGATATCCAGAGAACAGGGGTACATCCAGAGAACAGGGGGACATCCAGTGAACAGGGGGATATACAGAGAGCGGGGAGATATCCAGAAAACAGGGGGATATCCACAGAACAGTATCTTATCAAGACAACAAGGGGTCATCCAGAGAACAGGGGTCATCCAGAGAACATGGAGACATCCAGAGAACAGGGAGACATCCAGAGAGCAGGGAGTCATCCAGAGAACAGAGAGTCATCCAGAGAACAGGGGGATGTCCAGAGAACAGGGGGATATCCACAGAATGGGGGGATATCTGCGGAACAGGGGGACATCCAGAGAACAGGGGGACGTCCAGAGAACGGGAGGATATCCGCAGAATAGGGGGATATCGGCAGAACAGGGGGATATCCAGAGAACAGGGGGATATCCAGAGAGCAGGCGGATATCCGCAGAGCAGGCGGATATCCGCAGAGCAGGAAGATATCCAGCGAACAAGGGGATATTCAGAGAACAGGGGAACATCCAGAGAACAGGGAGACTTCCAGAGAACAGGGAGACATCCAGAGAACAGGGAGACATCCAGAGAACAGTGAGACATCCAGAGAACAGGGAGACATCCAGAGAACAAGGAGACATCCAGAGAACAAGGAGACATCCAGGGAACAAGGAGACATCTAGAGAACAAGGAGACATCCAGAGAACAGGGGGATATCTGCGGAACAGGGGGATATCTGCGGAACAGGGGGATATCTGCGGAACAGGGGGATATCTGCGGAACAGGGGGACATCTGCGGAACAGGGTGATACCTGCGGAAAAGGGGGATATCTGCGGAACAGGGGGATATCTGCGGAACAGGGGGATATCCAGAGAACAAGTGGATATCCAGAGAGCAGGGGGAATTCCGCAGAGCAGGAGGATATCAGCAGAATAGGGGGACATCGGCAGAACAGGGGATATCCAGAGAACAGGGGGATATCCAGAGAACAGGGGGATATCCGCAGAGCAGGAGGATATCTGCAGAATGGGGGGATATCGGCAGAACAGGGGGATATCCGGAGAACAGGGAGACATCCAGAGAACAGGGAGACATCCAGAGAACAAGGAGACATCCAGAGAACAAGGAGACATCCAGAGAACAAGGAGACATCCAGAGAACAGGGGGATATCTGCGGAACAGGGGGATATCTGCGGAACAGGGGGACATCCAGAGAACAGGGGGACATCCAGAGAACAGGGGGACATCCAGAGAACAGAGGGACATCCAGAGAACAAGGAGACATCCAGAGAACAAGGAGACATCCAGAGAACAAGGAGACATCCAGAGAACAAGGAGACATCCAGAGAACAAGGAGACATCCAGAGAACAAGGAGACATCCAGAGAACAGGGGGATATATGCGGAACAGGGGGATATCTGCGGAACAGGGGGACATCCAGAGAACAGGGGGACATCCAGAGAACAGGGGGACATCCAGAGAACAGGGGGACATCCAGAGAACAAGGAGACATCCAGAGAACAAGGAGACATCCAGAGAACAAGGAGACATCCAGAGAACAGGGGGATATCTGCGGAACAGGGGGATATCTGCGGAACAGGGGGACATCCAGAGAACAGGGGGACATCCAGAGAACAGGGGGACATCCAGAGAACAAGGAGACATCCAGAGAACAAGGAGACATCCAGAGAACAAGGAGACATCCAGAGAACAAGGAGACATCCAGAGAACAAGGAGACATCCAAAGAACAAGGAGACATCCAGAGAACAGGGGGATATATGCGGAACAGGGGGATATCTGCGGAACAGGGGGATATCTGTGGAACAGGGGGACATCCAGAGAACAGGGGGACATCCAGAGAACAGGTGGACATCCAGAGAACAGGTGGACATCCAGAGAACAGGGGGATATCCAGAGAGCAGGGGGATATCCGGAGAACAGGGGGATATCCGCAGAGCAGGAGAATATCTGGAGAATTAGGGGGATATCGGCAGAACGAGGGGATATGCAGAGAACAGGGGGATATCCAGAGAGCAGGGGGATATCCAGAGAACAGGGGGATATTCAGAGAATAGGGGGATATCCAGAGAACATGGGGATATCCAGAGAACAGGGGGATATCCGCAGAGCAGGAGGATATCCAGAGAAAAGGGGGATATCCAGAGAACAGGGGGATATCCAGAGAAAAGGGCGATATCCACAGAACAGGGGGATATCCACAGAACAGGGGGATATCCACAGAACAGGGGGATATCCACAGAACAGGGGGATATCCACAGAACAGGGGGACATCCAGAGAACAGGAGGAGATCCAGAAAAAAGGAGGACATCCAGAAAACAGGAGGACATCCAGAAAACAGGAGAACATCCAGACAACAGGGGGATATCCCTGGAGCAGGTGGATATCTGGAGAACAGGGGGACATCCAGAGAACAGGGGGACATCCAGAGAACAGTGGGATATCCAGAGAGCAGGGAGATATCGAGAGAACAGGGGGATATCCACAGAACAGGGAGTCATCCAGAGAACAGGGAGTCATCCAGAGAACAGGGGGATATCTGCGGAACAGGGGGATATCTGCGGAACAGGGGGATATCTGCGGAACAGGGTGATACCTGCGGAACAGTGTGATACCTGCGGAACAGGGTGATACCTGCGGAAAAGGGGGATATCTGCGGAACAGGGGGATATCCAGAGAACAAGGGGATATCCAGAGAGCAGGGGGAAATCCGCAGAGCAGGAGGATATCAGCAGAATAGGGGGACATCGGCAGAACAGGGGGATATCCAGAGAACAGGGGGATATCCAGAGAACAGGGGGATATCCGCAAAGCAGGAGAATATCTGCAGAATGGGGGGATATCGGCAGAACAGGGGGATATCCAGAGAACAGGGAGACATCCAGAGAACAGGGAGACATCCAGAGAACAGGGAGACATCCAGAGAACAAGGAGACATCCAGAGAACAAGGAGACATCCAGAGAACAAGGAGACATCCAGAGAACAAGGAGACATCCAGAGAACAAGGAGACATCCAGAGAACAGGGGGATATCTGCGGAACAGGGGGATATCTGCGGAACAGGGGGACATCCAGAGAACAGGGGGACATCCAGAGAACAGGGGGATATCTGCGGAACAGGGGGATATCTGCGGAACAGGGGGATATCTGCGGAACAGGGGGATATCTGCGGAACAGGGGGATATCTGCGGAACAGGGTGATACCTGCGGAAAAGGGGGATATCTGCGGAACAGAGGGATATCTGCGGAACAGGGGGATATCCAGAGAACAAGGGGATATCCAGAGAGCAGGGGGAATTCCGCAGAGCAGAAGGATATCAGCAGAATAGGGGTACATCGGCAGAACAGAGGGATATCCAGAGAGCAGGGTGATATCCAGAGAACAGGGGGATATCCGCAGAGCAGGAGGACATCTGCAGAATGGGGGGATATCGGCAGAACAGGGGGATATCCAGAGAACAGGGAGACATCCAGAGAACAGGGAGACATCCAGAGAACAAGGAGACATCCAGAGAACAAGGAGACATCCAGAGAACAAGGAGACATCCAGAGAACAGGGGGATATCTGCGGAACAGGGGGATATCTGCGGAACAGGGGGATATCTGCGGAACAGTGGGACATCCAGAGAACAGGGGGACATCCAGAGAACAGGGGGACATCCAGAGAACAAGGAGACATCCAGAGAACAAGGAGACATCCAGAGAACAAGGAGACATCCAGAGAACAAGGAGACATCCAGAGAACAAGGAGACATCCAGAGAACAAGGAGACATCCAGAGAACAAGGAGACATCCAGAGAACAAGGAGACATCCAGAGAACAAGGAGACATCCAGAGAACAGGGGGATATATGCGGAACAGGGGGATATCTGCGGAACAGGGGGATATCCAGAGAAAAGGGGGATATCCAGAGAAGAGGGGGATATCCAGAGAACAGTGGGAAATCCAGAGAACAGTATCTTATCAAGACAACAAGGGGTCATCCAGAGAACAGGGGTCATCCAGAGAACATGGAGACATCCAGAGAACAGGGAGACATCCAGAGAGCAGGGAGTCATCCAGAGAACAGAGAGTCATCCAGAGAACAGGGGGATGTCCAGAGAACAGGGGGATATCCACAGAATGGGGGGATATCTGCGGAACAGGGGGACATCCAGAGAACAGGGGGACGTCCAGAGAACGGGAGGATATCCGCAGAATAGGGGGATATCGGCAGAACAGGGGGATATCCAGAGAAAAGGGGGATATCCAGAGAGCAGGGGGATATCCAGAGAATAGGGAGATATCTGCGGAACAGGTGGATATCTACGGAACAGGGGGATATCCAGAGAACAGGGGGACGTCCAGAGAACGGGAGGATATCCGCAGAATAGGGGGATATCGGCAGAACGAGGGGTTATGCAGAGAACAGGGGGATATCCAGAGAGCAGGGGGATATCCAGAGAATAGGGGGATATCTGCGGAACAGGTGGATATCTACGGAACAGGGGGATATCCAGAGAAAAGGGGGATATCCAGAGAAGAGGGGGATATCCAGAGAACAGTGGGAAATCCAGAGAACAGTATCTTATCAAGACAACAAGGGGTCATCCAGAGAACAGGGGTCATCCAGAGAACATGGAGACATCCAGAGAACAGGGAGACATCCAGAGAGCAGGGAGTCATCCAGAGAACAGAGAGTCATCCAGAGAACAGGGGGATGTCCAGAGAACAGGGGGATATCCACAGAATGGGGGGATATCTGCGGAACAGGGGGACATCCAGAGAACAGGGGGACGTCCAGAGAACGGGAGGATATCCGCAGAATAGGGGGATATCGGCAGAACAGGGGGATATCCAGAGAACAGGGGGATATCCAGAGAGCAGGCGGATATCCGCAGAGCAGGAAGATATCCAGCTAACAAGGGGATATTCAGAGAACAGGGGAACATCCAGAGAACAGGGAGACATCCAGAGAACAGGGAGACATCCAGAGAACAGGGAGACATCCAGAGAACAGTGAGACATCCAGAGAACAGGGAGACATCCAGAGAACAGGGAGACATCCAGAGAACAAGGAGACATCCAGAGAACAAGGAGACATCCAGGGAACAAGGAGACATCTAGAGAACAAGGAGACATCCAGAGAACAGGGGGATATCTGCGGAACAGGGGGATATCTGCGGAACAGGGGGATATCTGCGGAACAGGGGGATATCTGCGGAACAGGGTGATACCTGCGGAAAAGGGGGATATCTGCGGAACAGAGGGATATCTGCGGAACAGGGGGATATCCAGAGAACAAGGGGATATCCAGAGAGCAGGGGGAATTCCGCAGAGCAGGAGGATATCAGCAGAATAGGGGTACATCGGCAGAACAGGGGGATATCCAGAGAGCAGGGTGATATCCAGAGAACAGGGGGATATCCGCAGAGCAGGAGGATATCTGCAGAATGGGGGGATATCGGCAGAACAGGGGGATATCCAGAGAACAGGGAGACATCCAGAGAACAGGGAGACATCCAGAGAACAAGGAGACATCCAGAGAACAAGGAGACATCCAGAGAACAAGGAGACATCCAGAGAACAGGGGGATATCTGCGGAACAGGGGGATATCTGCGGAACAGGGGAACATCCAGAGAACAGGGGGACATCCAGAGAACAGGGGGACATCCAGAGAACAAGGAGACATCCAGAGAACAAGGAGACATCCAGAGAACAAGGAGACATCCAGAGAACAAGGAGACATCCAGAGAACAAGGAGACATCCAGAGAACAAGGAGACATCCAGAGAACAAGGAGACATCCAGAGAACAAGGAGACATCCAGAGAACAAGGAGACATCCAGAGAACAAGGAGACATCCAGAGAACAGGGGGATATATGCGGAACAGGGGGATATCTGCGGAACAGGGGGATATCTGCGGAACAGGGGGACATCCAGAGAACAGGGGGACATCCAGAGAACAGGGGGTCATCCAGAGAACAGGGGGATATCCAGAGAGCAGGGGGATATCCGGAGAACAGGGGGATATCCGCAGAGCAGGAGAATATCTGGAGAATTAAGGGGATATCGGCAGAACGAGGGGATATGCAGAGAACAGGGGAATATCCAGAGAGCAGGGGGATATCCAGAGAACAGGGGGATATTCAGAGAATAGGGGGATATCCAGAGAACAAGGAGACATCCAGAGAACAGGGGGATATCTGCGGAACAGGGGGATATCTGCGGAACTGGGGGACATCCAGAGAACAGGGGGACATCCAGAGAACAGGGGGACATCCAGAGAACAAGGAGACATCCAGAGAACAATGAGACATCCAGAGAACAATGAGACATCCAGAGAACAAGGAGACATCCAGAGAACAGGGGGATATATGCGGAACAGGGGGATATCTGCGGAACAGGGGGATATCTGCGGAACAGGGGGATATCTGCGGAACAGGGGGACATCCAGAGAACAGGGGGACATCCAGAGAACAGGGGGACATCCAGAGAACAGGGGGACATCCAGAGAACAGGGGGATATCCAGAGAGCAGAGGGATATCCGGAGAACAGGGGGATATCCGCAGAGCAGGAGAATATCTGGAGAATTAGGGGGATATCGGCAGAACGAGGGGATATGCAGAGAACAGGGGGATATCCAGAGAGCAGGGGGATATCCAGAGAACAGGGGGATATTCAGAGAATAGGGGGATATCCAGAGAACATGGGGATATCCAGAGAACAGGGGGATATCCAGAGAACAGGGGGGAACCAGAGAACATTGGGATATCCAGAGAACAGGAAGACATCCAGGGAACAGGGGGATATCAAGAAAACAGGGGGATATCCACAGAACAGGGGGATAATCACAGAACATGGGGATATCCACAGAATAGGGGGACATCCAGAGAACAGGAGGACATCCAGAAAACAGAAGGACATCCAGAAAACAGGAGAACATCCAGACAACAGGGGGATATCCCTAGAGCAGGTGGATATCTGGAGAACAGGGGGACATCCAGAGAACAGGGGGACATCCAGAGAACAGTGGGATATCCAGAGAGCAGGGAGATATCGAGAGAACAGGGGGATATCCACAGAACAGGGAGTCATCCAGAGAACAGGGAGTCATCCAGAGAACAGGGGGATATCTGCGGAACAGGGGGATATCTGCGGAACAGGGGGATATCTGCGGAACAGGGGGATATCTGCGGAACAGGGTGATACCTGCGGAAAAGGGTGATACCTGCGGAAAAGGGGGATATCTGTGGAACAGGGGGATATCTGCGGAACAGGGGGATATCCAGAGAACAAGGGGATATCCAGAGAGCAGGGGGAAATCCGCAGAGCAGGAGGATATCAGCAGAATAGGGGGACATCGGCAGAACAGGGGGATATCCAGAGAACAGGGGGATATCCAGAGAACAGGGGGATATCCGCAGAGCAGGAGGATATCTGCAGAATGGGGGGATATCGGCAGAACAGGGGGATATCCAGAGAACAGGGAGACATCCAGAGAACAGGGAGACATCCAGAGAACAGGGAGACATCCAGAGAACAAGGAGACATCCAGAGAACAAGGAGACATCCAGAGAACAAGGAGACATCCAGAGAACAAGGAGACATCCAGAGAACAGGGGGATATATGCGGAACAGGGGGATATCTGCGGAACAGGGGGATATCTGCGGAACAGGGGGATATCTGCGGAACAGGGGGACATCCAGAGAACAGGGGGACATCCAGAGAACAGGGGGACATCGAGAGAACAGGGGGACATCGAGAGAACAGGGGGATATCCAGAGAGCAGGGGGATATCCGGAGAACAGGGGTATATCCGCAGAGCAGGAGAATATCTGGAGAATTAGGGGGATATCGGCAGAACGAGGGGATATGCAGAGAACAGGGGGATATCTAGAGAGCAGGGCGATATCCAGAGAACAGGGGGATATTCAGAGAATAGGGGGATATCCAGAGAACATGGGGATATCCAGAGAACAGGGGGATATCCGCAGAGCAGGAGGATATCCAGAGAATAGGGGGATATCTGCGGAACAGGTGGATATCTGCGGAACAGGGGGATATCCAGAGAAAAGGGGGATATCCAGAGAAGAGGGGGATATCTAGAGAACAGTGGGAAATCCAGAGAACAGGGGGATAACCGCAGAGCAGGGGGATATCCAGAGAACATTGGGATATCCAGAGAACAGGAGGATATCCAGAGAACAGGGGGATATACAGAGAACAGGGGGATATCCACAGAATAGGGGGATATCCACAGAACAGGGGGATATCCACAAAACAGGGGGATATCCACGGAACAGGGGGATATCCAAAGAACAGGGGGACATCGAGACAACAGGAGGATATCCGCAGAGCAGGAGGATATCTGGAGAATTTGGGGGATATCGGCAGAACGATGGGATATGCAGAGAACAGGGGGATATCCAGAGAGCAGGGGGATATCCAGAGAAAAGTGGGATATCCAGAGAGCAGGCGGATATCCGCAGAGCAGGAAGATATCCAGCGAACAAGGGGATATCCAGAGAACAGGGGAACATCCAGAGAACAGGGAGACATCCAGAGAACAGGGAGACATCCAGAGAACAGGGAGGCATCCGGAGAACAGGGAGGAATCCAGAGAACCGTGAGACATCCAGAGAACAGGGAGACATCCAGAGAACAAGGAGACATCCAGAGAACAAGGAGACATCCAGAGAACAGGGGGATATCTGCGGAACAGGGGGATATCTGCGGAACAGGGGGACATCCAGAGAAAAGGGGGACATCCAGAGAAAAGGGGGACATCCAGAGAAAAGGGGGACATCCAGAGAACAGGGGGACATCCAGAGAACAGGGGGACATCCAGAGAACAGGGGGATATCAAGAGAGCAGGGGGATATCCGGAGAACAGGGGTATATCCGCAGAGCAGGAGAATATCTGGAGAATTAGGGGGATATCGGCAGAACGAGGGGATATGCAGAGAACAGGGGGATATCTAGAGAGCAGGGGGATATCCAGAGAACAGGGGGATATTCAGAGAATAGGGGGATATTCAGAGAACATGGGGATATCCAGAGAACAGGGGGATATCCGCAGAGCAGGAGGATATCCAGAGAAAAGGGGGATATCCAGAGAAAAGGGGGATATCCAGAGAACAGGGGGATATCCGCAGAGCAGGGGGATATCCAGAGAACATTGGGATATCCAGAGAACAGGAGGATATGCAGAGGACAGGGGGATATCCAGAGAACAGGGGGATATCCAGAGAAAAGGGCGATATCCACAGAACAGGGGGATATCCACAGAACAGGGGGATATCCACAGAACAGGGGGATATCCACAGAACAGGGGGACATCCAGAGAACAGGAGGAGATCCAGAAAAAAGGAGGACATCCAGAAAACAGGAGGACATCCAGAAAACAGGAGAACATCCAGAGAACAGGAGAACATCCAGAGGACAGGGGGATATCCACAGAACAGGGGGATATCCACAGAACAGTGGGTTATTCAGAGAGCAGGGGGATATTCAGAGAACAGGGGGACATCCAGCGAACAGGGGGACATCCAGCGAACAGGGGGACATCCAGCGAACAGGGGGACATCCAGAGAACAGGGGGACATCCAGAGAACAGGGGGATATCCGGAGAGCAGGGGGACATCCAGAGAACATGGGGACATCCAGAGAACAGGGGGACATACAGAGAAGAGGGGGACATCCAGAGAGGAGGGGGATATCCGGAGAACAGGGGGTTATCTGCAGAGCAGGAGGATATCTGGAGAATTAGGGGGATATCGGCAGAACGAGGGGTTATGCAGAGACCGGGGGGATATCCAGAGAGCAGGGGGATATCCAGAGAAAAGTGGGATATCCAGAGAGCAGGCGGATATCCGCAGAGCAGGAAGATATCCAGCGAACAAGGGGATATCCAGAGAACAGGGGAACATCCAGAGAACAGGGAGACATCCAGAGAACAGGGAGACATCCAGAGAACAGGGAGGCATCCAGAGAACAGGGAGGAATCCAGAGAACCGTGAGACATCCAGAGAACAGGGAGACATCCAGAGAACAAGGAGACATCCAGAGAACAAGGAGACATCCAGAGAACAGGGGGATATCTGCGGAACAGGGGGATATCTGCGGAACAGGGGGACATCCAGAGAAAAGGGGGACATCCAGAGAAAAGGGGGACATCCAGAGAACAGGGGGACATCCAGAGAACAGGGGGACATCCAGAGAACAGGGGGATATCCAGAGAGCAGGGGGATATCCGGAGAACAGGGGTATATCCGCAGAGCAGGAGAATATCTGCAGAATTAGGGGGATATCGGCAGAACGAGGGGATATGCAGAGAACAGGGGGATATCTAGAGAGCAGGGGGATATCCAGAGAACAGGGAGATATTCAGAGAATAGGGGGATATCCAGAGAACATGGGGATATCCAGAGAACAGGGTGATATCCGCAGAGCAGTAGGACATCCAGAGAAAAGGGGGATATCCAGAGAAAAGGGGGATATCCAGAGAACAGGGGGATATCCGCAGAGCAGGGTGATATCCAGAGAACAGGAGGATATGCAGAGGACAGGGGGATATCCAGAGAACAGGGGGATATCCAGAGAAAAGGGCGATATCCACAGAACAGGGGGATATCCACAGAACAGGGGGATATCCACAGAACAGGGGGACATCCAGAGAACAGGAGGAGATCCAGAAAAAAGGAGGACATCCAGAAAACAGGAGGACATCCAGAAAACAGGAGAACATCCAGAGAACAGGAGAACATCCAGAGGACAGGGGGATATCCACAGAACAGGGGGATATCCACAGAACAGTGGGTTATCCAGAGAGCAGGGGGATATTCAGAGAACAGGGGGACATCCAGCGAACAGGGGGACATCCAGCGAACAGGGGGACATCCAGCGAACAGGGGGACATCCAGAGAACAGGGGGACATCCAGAGAACAGGGGGACATCCAGAGAACAGGGGGATATCCAGAGAGCAGGGGGATATCCGGAGAACAGGGGGATATCCGCAGAGCAGGAGGATATCTGGAGAATTAGGGGGATATCGGCAGAACGAGGGGATATGCAGAGAACAGGGGGATATCCAGAGAGCAGGGGGATATCCAGAGAACAGGGGGATATCCAGAGAACAGGGGGATATCCAGAGAACAGGGGGACATCCAGAGAACAGGGGGACATCCAGAGAACAGGGGGATATCCAGAGAGCAGGGGGACATCCAGAGAACAGGGGGATATCCGCAGAGCAGCGGGATATCCGGAGAACAGGGGGATATCTGCAGAACGAGGGGATATGCAGAGAACAGGGGGATATCCAGAGAGCAGGGGGATATCCAGAGAACAGGGGGATATCCAGAGAACAGGGGGACATCCAGAGAACAGGGGGACATCCAGAGAACAGGGGGACATCCAGAGAAGAGGGGGACATCCAGAGAGGAGGGGGATATCCGGAGAACAGGGGGATATCCACAGAACAGTGGGTTATCCAGAGAGCAGGGGGATATTCAGAGAACAGGGGGACATCCAGCGAACAGGGGGACATCCAGCGAACAGGGGGACATCCAGCGAACAGGGGGACATCCAGCGAACAGGGGGATATCCAGAGAACAGGGGGACATCCAGAGAACAGGGGGATATCCAGAGAGCAGGGGGATATCCGGAGAACAGGGGGATATCCGCAGAGCAGGAGGATATCTGGAGAATTAGGGGGATATCGGCAGAACGAGGGGATATGCAGAGAACAGGGGCATATCCAGAGAGCAGGGGGATATCCAGAGAACAGGGGGATATCCAGAGAACAGGGGGACATCCAGAGAACAGGGGGATATCCAGAGAGCAGGGGGACATCCAGAGAACAGGGGGATATCCGCAGAGCAGCGGGATATCCGGAGAACAGGGGGATATCTGCAGAACGAGGGGATATGCAGACAACAGGGGGATATCCAGAGAGCAGGGGGATATCCAGAGAACAGGGGGATATCCAGAGAACAGGGGGACATCCAGAGAACAGGGGGACATCCAGAGAAGAGGGGGACATCCAGAGAGGAGGGGGATATCCGGAGAACAGGGGGTTATCTGCAGAGCAGGAGGATATCTGGAGAATTAGGGGGATATCGGCAGAACGAGGGGTTATGCAGAGAACAGGGGGATATCCAGAGAGCAGGGGGATATCCAGAGAATAGGGGGATATCTGCGGAACAGGTGGATATCTACGGAACAGGGGGATATCCAGAGAACATTGGGATATCCAGAGAACAGGAGGATATCCAGAGAACAGGGGGATATACAGAGAACAGGGGGATATCCACAGAATAGGGGGATATCCACAGAACAGGGGGATATCCACAGAACAGGGGGATATCCACGGAACAGGGGGATATCCAAAGAACAGGGGGACATCGAGACAACAGGAGGATATCCGCAGAGCAGGAGGATATCTGGAGAATTTGGGGGATATCGGCAGAACGATGGGATATGCAGAGAACAGGGGGATATCCAGAGAGCAGGGGGATATCCAGAGAAAAGTGGGATATCCAGAGAGCAGGCGGATATCCGCAGAGCAGGAAGATATCCAGCGAACAAGGGGATATCCAGAGAACAGGGGAACATCCAGAGAACAGGGAGACATCCAGAGAACAGGGAGACATCCAGAGAACAGGGAGGCATCCAGAGAACAGGGAGGAATCCAGAGAACCGTGAGACATCCAGAGAACAGGGAGACATCCAGAGAACAAGGAGACATCCAGAGAACAAGGAGACATCCAGAGAACAGGGGGATATCTGCGGAACAGGGGGATATCTGCGGAACAGGGGGATATCTGCGGAACAGGGGGATATCTGCGGAACAGGGGGACATCCAGAGAAAAGGGGGACATCCAGAGAAAAGGGGGACATCCAGAGAACAGGGCGACATCCAGAGAAAAGGGGGACATCCAGAGAACAGGGGGATATCCAGAGAGCAGGGGGATATCCGGAGAACAGGGGGATATCCGCAGAGCAGGCGGATATCTGGAGAATTAGGGGGATATCGGCAGAACGAGGGGATATGCAGAGAACAGGGGGATATCCAGAGAACAGGGGGATATCCGCAGAGCAGGAGGATATCCAGAGAACAGGGGGATATCCAGAGAAGAGGGGGATATCCAGAGAACAGTGGGATATCCAGAGAACAGGGGGATATCCAGAGAACAGGGGGATATCCAGAGAACAGGGGGCATACAGAGAACAGGGGGTATACAGAGAACAGGGGGATATCCGCATAGCAGGAGGATATACTGAGAACAGGAAGACATCCAGCGAACAGGGGTATATCAAGAAAACACGGGGATATCCACAGAACAGTGGGATAATCACAGAACAGGGGGATAACCACAGAATAGGGGGACATCCAGAGAACAGGAGGACATCCAGAAAACAGAAGGACATCCAGAAAACAGGAGAACATCCAGAGAACAGGGGAAAATCCAGAGAGCAGGGGGATATCTAGAGAACAGGGGGACATCCAGAGAACAGGGGCATATCCAGAGAGCAGGGAGATATCCAGAGAACAGGGGGATATCCGCAGAATGGGGGTCATCGGCAGAACAGGGAGTCATCCAGAGAACAGGGGGATATCTGCGGAACAGGGGGATATCTGCAGAACAGGGTGATACCTGCAGAAAAGGGGGATATCTGCGGAACAGGGGGATGTCTGTGGAACAGGGGGATATCCAGAGAACAAGGGGATATCCAGAGAGCAGGGTGATATCCGCAGAGCAGGAGGATATGAGCAGAATAGGGGGACATCGTCAGAACAGTGGGATATCCAGAGAACAGGGGGATATCCAGAGAACAGGGGGATATCCGCAGAGGAGGAGGATATCCGCAGAGCAGGAGGATATCCGCATAATGGGGGGACATCGGCAGAACAGGGGGATATCCAGAGAACAGGGGGATATCCAGAGAACAGGGGGATATCCGCAGAGCAGGAGGATATCCGCAGAATGGGGGGACATCGGCAGAACAGGGGGATATCCAGAGAACAGGGAGACATCCAGAGAACAGGGAGACATCCAGAGAACAAGGAGACATCCAGAGAACAAGGAGACATCCAGAGAACAGGGGGATATATGCGGAGCAGGGGGATATCTGCGGAACAGGGGGATATCTGCGGAACAGGGGGACATCCAGAGAACAGGGGGACATCCAGAGAACAGGGGGACATCCAGAGAACAGGGGGATATCCAGAGAGCAGGGGGATATCCGGAGAACAGGGGGATATCCGCAGAGCAGGAGAATATCTGGAGAATTAGGGGGATATCGGCAGAACGAGGGGATATGCAGAGAACAGGGGGATATCCAGAGAGCAGGGGGATATCCAGAGAACAGGGGGATATCCAGAGAATAGGGGGATATCCAGAGAACAGGGGGATATCTGCGGAACAGGGGGATATCTGCGGAACAGGGGGACATCCAGAGAAAAGGGGGACATCCAGAGAAAAGGGGGACATCCAGAGAAAAGGGGGACATCCAGAGAACAGGGGGATATCCAGAGAGCAGGGGGATATCCGGAGAACAGGGGGATATCCGCAGAGCAGGAGGATATCTGGAGAATTAGGGGGATATCGGCAGAACGAGGGGATATGCAGAGAACGGGGGGTTATCCAGAGAACAGGGGGATATCCGCAGAGCAGGAGGATATCCAGAGAACAGGGGGATATCCAGAGAAGAGGGGGATATCCAGAGAACAGGGGGATATCCAGAGAACAGGGGGATATCCAGAGAACAGGGGGATATCCAGAGAACAGGGGGTTATCCAGAGAACAGGGGGTATCCAGAGAACAGGGGGTATACAGAGAACAGGGGGATATCCGCAGAGCAGGGGGATATCCAGAGAACAGGAAGACATCCAGCGAACAGGGGGATATCAAGAAAACAGGGGGATATCCACAGAACAGTGGGATAATCACAGAACAGGGGGATAACCACAGAATAGGGGGACATCCAGAGAACAGGAGGACATCCAGAAAACAGAAGGACATCCAGAAAACAGGAGAACATCCAGAGAACAGGGGAATATCCAGAGAGCAGGGGGATATCTGGAGAACAGGGGGACATCCAGAGAACAGGGGGATATCCAGAGAGCAGGGAGATATCCAGAGAACAGGGGGATATCCGCAGAATGGGGGTCATCGGCAGAACAGGGAGTCATCCAGAGAACAGGGGGATATCTGTGGAACAGGGGGATATCTGTGGAACAGGGGGATATCTGCGGAACAGTGGGATATCTGCGGAACAGGGGGATATCTGCGGAACAGGGGGATATCTGCGGAACAGGGGGATATCTGCGGAACAGGGTGATACCTGCAGAAAAGGGGGATATCTGCGGAACAGGGGGATATCTGCGGAACAGGGTGATACCTGCAGAAAAGGGGGATAACTGCGGAACAGGGGGATGTCTGCGGAACAGGGGGATATCCAGAGAACAAGGGGATATCCAGAGAGCAGTGGGATATCCGCAGAGCTGGAGGATATGAGCAGAATAGGGGGACATCGGCAGAACAGTGGGATATCCAGAGAACAGGGGGATATCCAGAGAACATGGGGATATCCGCAGAGCAGGAGGATATCCGCAGAGCAGGAGGATATCCGCATAATGGGGGGACATCGGCAGAACAGGGGGATATCTAGAGAACAGGGGGATATCCAGAGAACAGGGGGATATCCGCAGAGCAGGAGGATATCCGCAGAATGAGGGGACATCGGCAGAACAGGGGGATATCCAGAGAACAGGGAGACATCCAGAGAACAGGGAGACATCCATAGAACAAGGAGACATCAAGAGAACAAGGAGACATCCAGAGAACAAGGAGACATCCAGAGAACAAGGAGACATCCAGAGAACAAGGGGATATCTGCGGAACAGGGGGACATCTTCGGAACAGGGGGATATCTGCGGAACAGGGGGATATCTGCGGAACAGGGGGATATCTGCGGAACAGGGGGACATCCAGAGAACAGGGGGACATCTAGAGAACAAGGAGACATCCAGAGAACAAGGAGACATCCAGAGAACAAGGAGACATCCAGAGAACAAGGAGACATCCAGAGAACAAGGAGACATCCAGAGAACAAGGAGACATCCAGAGAACAAGGGGATATCTGCGGAACAGGGGGATATCTGCGGAACAGGGGGATATCTGCGGAACAGGGGGATATCTGCGGAACAGGGGGACATCCAGAGAACAGGGGGACATCCAGAGAACAGGGGGACATCCAGAGAACAGGGGGATATCCAGAGAGCAGGGGGATATCCGGAGAACAGGGGGATATCCGCAGAGCAGGAGAATATCTGGAGAATTAGGGGGATATTGGCAGAACGAGGGGATATGCAGAGAACAGGGGGATATCCAGAGAGCAGGGGGATATCCAGAGAACAGGGGGATATCCAGAGAATAGGGGGATATCCAGAGAACATGGGGATATCCAGAGAACAGGGGGATATCCGCAGAGCAGGAGGATATCCAGAGAAAGGGGGGATATCCAGAGAACAGGGGGATATCCAGAGAACAGGGGGATATCTGCAGAGCAGTGGGATATCTGGAGAATTAGCGGGATATCGGCAGAACGAGGGGATATGCAGAGAACAGGGGGATATCCAGAGAACAGGGGGATAACCGCAGAGCAGGAGGTTATCCAGAGAACAGGGGGATATCCAGAGAACAGGGGGTATCCAGAGAACATTGGGATATCCAGAGAACAGGAAGACATCCAGGGAACAGGGGCATATCAAGAAAACAGGGGGATATCCACAGAACAGGGGGATAATCACAGAACATGGGGATATCCACAGAATAGGGGGACATCCAGAGAACAGGAGGACATCCAGAAAACAGAAGGACATCCAGAAAACAGGAAAACATCCAGACAACAGGGGGATATCCCGAGAGCAGGTGGATATCTGGAGAACAGGGGGACATCCAGAGAACAGGGGGACATCCAGAGAAGAGTGGGATATCCAGAGAGCAGGGAGATATCGAGAGAACAGGGGGATATCCACACAACAGGGAGTCATCCAGAGAACAGGGAGTCATCCAGAGAACAGGGGGATATCTGCGGAACAGGGGGATATCTGCGGAACAGGGGGATATCTGCGGAACAGGGGGATATCTGCGGAAGAGGGTGATACCTGCGGAAAAGGGGGATATCTGCGGAACAGGGGGATATCCAGAGAACAGGGGGATATCCAGAGAACAGGGGGATATCCGCAGAGCAGGAGGATATCTGCAGAATGGGGGGATATCGGCAGAACAGGGGGATATCCAGAGAACAGGGAGACATCCAGAGAACAGGGAGACATCCAGAGAACAGGGAGACATCCAGAGAACAGGGAGACATCCAGAGAACAAGGAGACATCCAGAGAACAAGGAGACATCCAGAGAACAAGGAGACATCCAGAGAACAAGGAGACATCCAGAGAACAGGGAGATATCTGCGGAACAGGGGGATATCTGCGGAACAGGGGGACATCCAGAGAACAGGGGGACATCCAGAGAACAGGGGGACATCCAGAGAACAAGGAGACATCCAGAGAACAAGGAGACATCCAGAGAACAAGGAGACATCCAGAGAACAAGGAGACATCCAGAGAACAAGGAGACATCCAGAGAACAAGGAGACATCCAGAGAACAGGGGGATATATGCGGAACAGGGGGATATCTGCGGAACAGGGGGATATCTGCGGAACAGGGGGACATCCAGAGAACAGGGGGACATCCAGAGAACAGGGGGACATCCAGAGAACAGGGGGACATCCAGAGAACAGGGGGACATCCAGAGAAGAGGGGGACATCCAGAGAGCAGCGGGATATCCAGAGATCAGGGGGATATCCGCAGAGCAGGAGGATATCTGGAGAATTAGGGGGATATCGGCAGAACGAGGGTTTATGCAGAGAACAGGGGGATATCCAGAGAGCAGGGGGATATCCAGAGATCAGGGGGATATCCAGAGAACAGGGGGACATCCAGAGAACAGGGGGACATCCAGAGAACAGGGGGACATCCAGAGAACAGGGGGACATCCAGAGAGCAGCGGGATATCCGGAGAACAGGGGGATATCCGCAGAGCAGGAGGATATCTGGAGAATTAGGGGGATATCGGCAGAACGAGGGGTTATGCAGAGAACAGGGGGATATCCAGAGAGCAGGGGGATATCCAGAGAAAAGGGGGATATCCAGAGAACAGGGGGATATCCAGAGAGCAGGCGGATATCCACAGAGTAGGAAGATATCCAGCGAACAAGGGGATATCCAGAGAACAGGGGGATATCCACAGAACAGGGCGATATCCACAGAACAGGGGGATATCCACAGAACAGGGGGATATCCACAGAAAGGGGGATATCCACAGAACAGGGGGACATCCAGAGAACAGGAGGACATCCAGAAAAAAGGAGGACATCCAGAAAACAGGAGGACATCCAGAAAACAGGAGAACATCCAGAGAACAGCAGAACATCCAGAGAACAGGGGGATATCCAGAGAACAGGGGGATATCCACAGAACAGGGGGATATCCACAGAACAGGGGGATATCCACAGAACAGGGGGTTATCCAGAGAGCAGGGGGATATTCAGAGAACAGGGGGACATACAGGGAACAGGGGGACATCCAGAGAACAGCGGGACATCCAGAGAACAGGGGGACATCCAGAGAGCAGCGGGATATCCGGAGAACAGGGGGATATCCGCAGAACGAGGGGATATGCAGAGAACAGGGGGATATCCAGAGAGCAGGGGGATATCCAGAGATCAGGGGGATATCCAGAGAACAGGGGGACATCCAGAGAACAGTGGGACATCCAGAGAAGAGGGGGACATCCAGAGAGCAGCGGGATATCCGGAGAACAGGGGGATATCCGCAGAGCAGGAGGATATCTGGAGAATTAGGGGGATATCGGCAGAACGAGGGGTTATGCAGAGAACAGGGGGATATCCAGAGAGCAGGGGGATATCCAGAGATCAGGGGGATATCCAGAGAAGAGGGGGACATCCAGAGAACAGTGGGACATCCAGAGTAGAGGGGGACATCCAGAGAGCAGCGGGATATCCGGAGAACATGGGGATATCCGCAGAGCAGGAGGATATCTGGAGAATTAGGGGGATATCGGCAGAACGAGGGGTTATGCAGAGAACAGGGGGATATCCAGAGAGCAGGGGATATCCAGAGAACAGGGGGATATCCAGAGAACAGGGGGATATCCACAGAACAGGGGGATATCCACAGAACAGGGGGTTATCCAGAGAACAGGGGGACATCCAGAGAAGAGGGGGACATCCAGAGAAGAGGGGGACATCCAGAGAACAGGGGGACATCCAGAGAGCAGCGGGATATCCGGAGAACAGGGGGATATCCGCAGAACGAGGGGATATGCAGAGAACAGGGGGATATCCAGAGAGCAGGGGGATATCCAGAGAACAGGGGGATATCCAGAGAACAGGGGGACATACAGGGAACAGGGGGACATCCAGAGAACAGGGGGACATCCAGAGAACAGGGGGACATCCAGAGAGCAGCGGGATATCCGGAGAACAGGGGGATATCCACAGAACGAGGGGATATGCAGAGAACAGGGGGATATCCAGAGAGCAGGGGGATATCCAGAGATCAGGGGGATATCCAGAGAACAGGGGGACATCCAGATAACAGGGGGACATCCAGAGAGCAGCGGGATATCCGGAGAACAGGGGGATATCCGGAGAACAGGGGGATATCCGGAGAACATGGGGATATCCGCAGAGCAGGAGGATATCTGGAGAATTAGGGGGATATCGGCAGAACGAGGGGTTATGCAGAGAACAGGGGGATATCCAGAGAGCAGGGGGATATCCAGAGAACAGGGTGATATCCAGAGAACAGGGGGACATCCAGAGAACAGGGGGACATCCAGAGAACAGGGGGACATCCAGAGAAGAGGGGGACATCCAGAGAAGAGGGGGACATCCAGAGAAGAGGGGGACATCCAGAGAACAGGGGGACATCCAGAGAGCAGCGGGATATCCGGAGAACAGGGGGATATCCGCAGAACGAGGGGATATGCAGAGAACAGGGGGATATCCAGAGAGCAGGGGGATATCCAGAGAACAGGGGGATATCCAGAGAACAGGGGGACATCCAGAGAACAGGGGGACATCCAGAGAAGAGGGGGACATCCAGAGAAGAGGGGGACATCCAGAGAAGAGGGGGACATCCAGAGAAGAGGGGGACATCCAGAGAGCAGGGGGATATCCGGAGAACAGGTGGATATCCGCAGAGCAGGAGGATATCTGGAGAATTGAGGGGATATCAGCAGAACGAGGGGTTATGCAGAGACAAGGGGTATATCCAGAGAGCAGGGGGATATCCAGAGAACAGGGCATATCCAGAGAACAGGGGGATATCCAGAGAACAGGGGGATATCCAGAGAACAGGGGGACATCCAGAGAACAGGGGGACATCCAGAGAACAGGGGGACATCCAGAGAACAGGGGGACATCCAGAGAACAGGGGGTCATCCAGAGAACAGGGGGCTATCCAGAGAGCAGGGGGACATCCAGAGAACAGGGAGATATACAGAGAGCAGCGGGATATCCGGAGAACAGCGGGATATCCGGAGAACAGTGGGATATCCGCAGAACGAAGGGATATGCAGAGAACAGGGGGATATCCAGCGAGCAGGGGGATATCCAGAGAACAGGGGGATATCCAGTGAACAGGGGGACATCCAGAGAACAGGGGGACATCCAGAGAACAGGGGGACATCCAGAGAATAGGGGGACATCCAGAGTGCAGGGGGATATCCGGAGAACATGGGGATATCTGGAGAGCAGGAGGATATCTGGAGAATTAGGGGGATATCGGCAGAAGGAGGGGTTATGCAGAGAACAGGGGGATATCCAGAGAGCAGGGGGATATCCAGAGAACAGGGGGATATCCAGAGAACAGGGGGACATCCAGAGAACAGGGGGACATCCAGAGAACAGGGGGACATCCAGAGAAGAGGGGGACATCCAGAGAAGAGGGGGACATCCAGAGAACAGGGGGACATCCAGAGAGCAGCGGGATATCCGCAGAACAGGGGGATATCCGCAGAACGAGGGGATATGCAGAGAACAGGGGGATATCCAGAGAGCAGGGGGATATCCAGAGAACAGGGGGATATCCAGAGAACAGGGGGACATCCAGAGAACAGGGGGACATCCAGAGAACAGGGGGACATCCAGAGAACAGGGGGACATCCAGAGAAGAGGGGGACATCCAGAGAAGAGGGGGACATCCAGAGAAGAGGGGGACATCCAGAGAGCAGGGGGATATCCGGAGAACAGGGGGATATCCGCAGAGCAGGAGGATATCTGGAGAATTGAGGGGATATCAGCAGAACGAGGGGTTATGCAGAGACAAGGGGGATATCCAGAGAGCAGGGGGATATCCAGAGAACAGGGGGATATCCAGAGAACAGGGGGATATCCAGAGAACAGGGGGACATCCAGAGAACAGGGGGACATCCAGAGAACAGGGGGACATCCAGAGAACAGGGGGACATCCTGAGAACAGGGGGACATCCAGAGAACAGGGGGACATCCAGAGAACAGGGGGACATCCAGAGAACAGGGGGACATCCAGAGAACAGGGGGACATCCAGAGAACAGGGGGTCATCCAGAGAACAGGGGGCTATCCAGAGAGCAGGGGGACATCCAGAGAACAGGGAGATATACAGAGAGCAGCGGGATATCCGGAGAACAGGGGGATATCCGCAGAACGAGGGGATATGCAGAGAACAGGGGGATATCCAGCGAGCAGGGGGATATCCAGAGAACAGGGGGATATCCAGAGAACAGGGGGACATCCAGAGAACAGGGGGACATCCAGAGAACAGGGGGACATCCAGAGAACACGGGGACATCCAGAGAACAGGGGGACATCCAGAGAACAGGGGGACATCCAGAGAACAGGGGGACATCCAGAGAACAGGGGGATATCCAGAGAACAGGGGGACATCCAGAGAACAGGGGGACATCCAGAGAGCAGGGGATATCCGGAGAACAGGGGGATATCCGCAGAGCAGGAGGATATCTGGAGAATTAGGGGATATCGGCAGAACGAGGGGTTATGCAGAGAACAGGGGGATATCCAGAGAGCAGGGGGATATCCAGAGAACAGGGGGATATCCAGAGAACAGGGGGATATCTACGGAACAGGGGGATATCTACGGAACAGGGGGATATCTACGGAACAGGAGGATATCCAGAGAAAAGGGGGATATACAGAGAACAGGGGGATATCCAGAGAACAGTGGGAAATCCAGAGAACAGTGGGATAACCGAAGAGCAGTGGGATATCCAGAGAACTTTGGGATATCCAGAGAACAGGAGGATATCCAGAGAACAGGGGGATATCCAGAGAACAGAGGGATAGCCATAGAATAGGGGGATATCCACAGAACAGCAGGACATCCAGAAAAAAGGAGGACATCCAGAAAACAGGAGGACATCCAGAAAACAGGAGAACATCCAGAGAACAGGAGAACATCCAGAGGACAGGGTGATATCCAGAGAACAGGGGGATATCCACAGAACAGGGGGTTATCCAGAGAGCAGGGGGATATTCAGAGAACAGGGGGACATCCAGAGAACAGGGGGACATCCAGAGAACAGGGGGACATCCAGAGAACAGGGGGATATCCGCAGAGCAGGAGGATATCTGGAGAATTAGGGGGATATCGGCAGAACGAGGGGATATGCAGAGAACAGGGGGATATCCAGAGAATAGGGGGTTATCCAGAGAACAGGGGGTTATCCAGAGAACAGGGGGATATCCAGAGAACAGTGGGACATCCAGAGAACAGGGGGACATCCAGAGAACAGGGGGATATCCAGAGAGCAGGGGGACATCCAGAGAACAGGGGGACATCCAGAGAGCAGCGGGATATCCCGAGAACAGTGGGATATCCGCAGAACGAGGGGATATGCTGAGAACAGGGGGATATCCAGAGAGCAGGGGGATATCCAGAGATCAGGGGGATATCCAGAGAACAGGGGGACATCCAGAGAACAGGGGGACATCCAGAGAAGAGGGGGACATCCAGAGAGCAGCGGGATATCCGTTGAACAGGGGGATATCCGCAGAGCAGGAGGATATCTGGAGAATTAGGGGGATATCGGCAGAACGAGGGGTTATGCAGAGAACAGGGGGATATCCAGAGAGCAGGGGGATATCCAGAGAACAGGGGGTTATCCAGAGAACAGGGGGATATCCAGAGAACAGGGGGACATCCAGAGAACAGGGGGTCATCCAGAGAACAGGGGGATATCCGGAGAGCAGGGGGATATCCAGAGAAAAGGGGGATATCCAGAGAACAGTGGGAAATCCAGAGAACAGGGGGATAACCGAAGAGCAGGGGGATATCCAGAGAACATTGGGATATCCAGAGAACAGGAGGATATCCAGAGAACAGGGGGATATCCAGAGAATAGGGGGATATCCACAGAACAGCAGGACATCCAGAAAAAAGGAGGACATCCAGAAAACAGGAGGACATCCAGAAAACAGGAGAACATCCAGAGAACAGGAGAACATCCAGAGGACAGGGGGATATCCAGAGAACAGGTGGACATCCAGAGAACAGGGGGACATCCAGAGAACAGGGGGACATCCAGAGAACAGGGGGATATCCGCAGAGCAGGAGGATATCTGGAGAATTAGGGGGATATCGGCAGAACGAGGGGATATGCAGAGAACAGGGGGATATCCAGAGAACAGGGGGATATCCAGAGAACAGGGGGATATCCAGAGAACAGGCGGACATCCAGAGAACAGGGGGACATCCAGAGACCAGGGGGACATCCAGAGACCAGGGGGATATCCAGAGAGCAGGGGGACATCCAGAGAACAGGGGGACATCCAGAGAACAGGGGGACATCCAGAGAACAGGGGGACATCCAGAGAGCAGCGGGATATCCGGAGAACAGGGGGATATCCGCAGAACGAGGGGATATGCAGAGAACAGGGGGATATCCAGAGAGCAGGGGGATATCCAGAGATCAGGGGGATATCCAGAGAACAGGGGGACATCCAGAGAACAGTGGGACATCCAGAGAAGAGGGGGACATCCAGAGAGCAGCGGGATATCCGGAGAACAGGGGGATATCCGCAGAGCAGTAGGATATCTGGAGAATTAGGGGGATATCGGCAGAACGAGGGGTTATGCAGAGAACAGGGGGATATCCAGAGAGCAGGGGGATATCCAGAGAACAGGGGGTTATCCAGAGAACAGGGGGATATCCAGAGAACAGTGGGACATCCAGAGAACAGTGGGACATCCAGAGAACAGGGGTTCATCCAGAGAACAGGGGGATATCCAGAGAGCAGGGGGACATCCAGAGAACAGGGGGATATCCAGAGAGCAGCGGGATATCCGGAGAACAGCGGGATATCCGGAGAACAGTGGGATATCCGCAGAACGAAGGGATATGCAGAGAATAGGGGGATATCCAGCGAGCAGGGGGATATCCAGAGAACAGGGGGATATCCAGAGAACAGGGGGACATCCCGAGAACAGGGGGACATCCAGTGAACAGGGGGACATCCAGTGAACAGGGGGACATCCAGTGAACAGGGGGACATCCAGAGAACAGGGGGACGTCCAGAGAACAGGGGGACATCAAGAGAATAGGGGGACATCCAGAGTGCAGGGGGATATCCGGAGAACATGGGGATATCCGCAGAGCAGGAGGATATCTGGAGAATTAGGGGGATATCGGCAGAACGAGGGGTTATGCAGAGAACAGGGGGATATCCAGAGAGCAGGGGGATATCCAGAGAACAGGGGGATATCCAGAGAAAAGGGGGATATCCAGAGAACAGGGGGATATCTACGGAACAGGGGGATATCTACGGAACAGGCGGATATCCGCAGAGCAGGAGGATATCCAGAGAACAGTGGGAAATCCAGAGAACAGGGGGATAACCGCAGAGCAGGGGGATATCCAGAGAACATTGGGATATCCAGAGAACAGGAGGATATCCAGAGAACAGGGGGATATCCAGAGAACAGGGGGATATCCACAGAATAGGGGGATATCCACAGAACAGGGGGTTATCCACAGAACAGGGGGATATCAACAGAACAGGGGGATAGCAACAGAACAGGGGGATATCCAAAGAACAGGGGGACATCGAGAGAACAGGAGGATATCCGCAGAGCAGGAGAATATCTGGAGAATTAGGAGGATATCGGCAGAACAAGGGGATATGCAGAGAACAGGGGGATATCCAGAGAGCAGGGGGATATCCAGAGAAAAGGGGGATATCCAGAGAACAGGGGGATATCCAGAGAGCAGGCGGATATCCACAGAGCAGGAAGATATCCAGCGAACAAGGGGATATCCAGAGAACAGGGGGACATCCAGAGAACAGGGGGACATCCAGAGAGCAGCGGGATATCCGGAGAACAGGGGGATATCCGCAGAACGAGGGGATATGCAGAGAATAGGGGGATATCCAGAGAGCAGGGGGATATCCAGAGATCAGGGGGATATCCAGAGAACAGGGGGACATCCAGAGAACAGGGGGACATCCAGAGAGCAGCGGGATATCCGGAGAACAGGGGGATATCCGCAGAACGAGGGGATATGCAGAGAACAGGGGGATATCCAGAGAGCAGGGGGATATCCAGAGATCAGGGGGATATCCAGAGAACAGGGGGACATCCAGAGAACAGTGGGACATCCAGAGAAGAGGGGGACATCCAGAGAGCAGCGGGATATCCGGAGAACAGGGGGATATCCGCAGAGCAGGAGGATATCTGGAGAATTAGGGGGATATCGGCAGAACGAGGGGTTATGCAGAGAACAGGGGGATATCCAGAGAGCAGGGGGATATCCAGAGAACAGGGGGTTATGCAGAGAACAGGGGGATATCCAGAGAACAGTGGGACATCCAGAGAACAGTGGGACATCCAGAGAACAGGGGGATATCCAGAGAGCAGGGGGACATCCAGAGAACAGGGGGATATCCGGAGAGCAGAGGGATATCCGGAGAACAGCGGGATATCCGGAGAACAGTGGGATATCCGCAGAACGAAGGGATATGCAGAGAACAGTGGGATATCCAGCGAGCAGGGGGATATCCAGAGAACAGGGGGATATCCAGAGAACAGGGGGACATCCAGAGAACAGGGGGACATCCAGTGAACAGGGGGACATCCAGAGAACAGGGGGACATCCAGAGAATAGGGGGACATCCAGAGTGCAGGGGGATATCCGGAGAACATGGGGATATCCGCAGAGCAGGAGGATATCTGGAGAATTAGGGGGATATCGGCAGAACGAGGGGTTATGCAGAGAACAGGGGGATATCCAGAGAGCAGGGGGATATCCAGAGAACAGGGGGATATCCAGAGAACAGGGGGATATCCAGAGAACAGGGGGATATCCAGAGAACAGGGGGATATCTACGGAACAGGGGGATATCTATGGAACAGGCGGATATCCGCAGAGCAGGAGGATATCCAGAGAAAAGGGGGATATCCAGAGAACAGGGGGATATCCAGAGAACAGTGGGAAATCCAGAGAACAGGGGGATAACCGCAGAGCAGGGGGATATCCAGAGAACATTGGGATATCCAGAGAACAGGAGGATATCCAGAGAACAGGGGGATATCCAGAGAACAGGGGGATATCCAGAGAATAGGGGGATATCCACAGAACAGGGGGTTATCCACAGAACAGGGGGATATCAACAGAACAGGGGGATATCAACAGAACAGGGGGATATCCAAAGAACAGGGGGACATCGAGAGAACAGGAGGATATCCGCAGAGCAGGAGAATATCTGGAGAATCAGGAGGATATCGGCAGAACAAGGGGATATGCAGAGAACAGGGGGATATCCAGAGAGCAGGGGGATATCCAGAGAAAAGGGGGATATCCAGAGAACAGGGGGATATCCAGAGAGCAGGCGGATATCCACAGAGCAGGAAGATATCCAGCGAACAAGGGGATATCCAGAGAACAGGGGGATATCCACAGAACAGGGCGATATCCACAGAACAGGTGGATATCCACAGAAAGGGGGATATCCACAGAACAGGGGGACATCCAGAGAACAGGAGGACATCCAGAAAAAAGGAGGACATCCAGAAAACAGGAGGACATCCAGAAAACAGGAGAACATCCAGAGAACAGCAGAACATCCAGAGGACAGGGGGATATCCAGAGAACAGGGGGATATCCACAGAACAGGGGGATATCCACAGAACAGGGGGATATCCACAGAACAGGGGGATATCCACAGAACAGGGGGTTATCCAGAGAGCAGGGGGATATTCAGAGAACAGGGGGACATCCAGAGAGCAGCGGGATATCCGGAGAACAGGGGGATATCCGCAGAACGAGGGGATATGCAGAGAACAGGGGGATATCCAGAGAGCAGGGGGATATCCAGAGATCAGGGGGATATCCAGAGAACAGGGGGACATCCAGAGAACAGTGGGACATCCAGAGAAGAGGGGGACATCCAGAGAGCAGCGGGATATCCGGAGAACAGGGGGATATCCGCAGAGCAGGAGGATATCTGGAGAATTAGGGGGATATCGGCAGAACGAGGGGTTATGCAGAGAACAGGGGGATATCCAGAGAGCAGGGGGATATCCAGAGATCAGGGGGATATCCAGATAAGAGGGGGACATCCAGAGAACAGTGGGACATCCAGAGAAGAGGGGGACATCCAGAGAGCAGCGGGATATCCGGAGAACATGGGGATATCCGCAGAGCAGGAGGATATCTGGAGAATTAGGGGGATATCGGCAGAACGAGGGGTTATACAGAGAACAGGGGGATATCCAGAGAGCAGGGGATATCCAGAGAACAGGGGGATATCCACAGAACAGGGGGATATCCACAGAACAGGGGGTTATCCAGAGAGCAGGGGGATATTCAGAGAACAGGGGGATATTCAGAGAACAGGGCGACATACAGGGAACAGGGGGACATCCAGAGAACAGGGGGACATCCAGAGAACAGGGGGACATCCAGAGAGCAGCGGGATATCCGGAGAACAGGGGGATATCCGCAGAACGAGGGGATATGCAGAGAACAGGGGGATATCCAGAGAGCAGGGGGATATCCAGAGATCAGGGGGATATCCAGAGAACAGGGGGACATCCAGAGAACAGGGGGACATCCAGAGAACAGGGGGACATCCAGAGAGCAGCGGGATATCCGGAGAACAGGGGGATATCCGCAGAACGAGGGGATATGCAGAGAACAGGGGGATATCCAGAGAGCAGGGGGATATCCAGAGATCAGGGGGATATCCAGAGAACAGGGGGACATCCAGAGAACAGTGGGACATCCAGAGAAGAGGGGGACATCCAGAGAGCAGCGGGATATCCGGAGAACAGGGGGATATCCGCAGAGCAGGAGGATATCTGGAGAATTAGGGGGATATCGGCAGAACGAGGGGTTATGCAGAGAACAGGGGGATATCCAGAGAGCAGGGGGATATCCAGAGAACAGGGGGTTATGCAGAGAACAGGGGGATATCCAGAGAACAGTGGGACATCCAGAGAACAGGGGTTCATCCAGAGAACAGGGGGATATCCAGAGAGCAGGGGGACATCCAGAGAACAGGGGGATATCCAGAGAGCAGCGGGATATCCGGAGAACAGCGGGATATCCGGAGAACAGTGGGATATCCGCAGAACGAAGGGATATGCAGAGAACAGGGGGATATCCAGCGAGCAGGGGGATATCCAGAGAACAGGGGGATATCCAGAGAACAGGGGGACATCCAGAGAACAGGGGGACATCCAGTGAACAGGGGGACATCCAGTGAACAGGGGGACATCCAGAGAACAGGGGGACATCCAGAGAACAGGGGGACATCCAGAGAACAGGGGGACATCCAGAGAATAGGGGGACATCCAGAGTGCAGGGGGATATCCGGAGAACATGGGGATATCCGCAGAGCAGGAGGATATCTGGAGAATTAGGGGGATATCGGCAGAACGAGGGGTTATGCAGAGAACAGGGGGATATCCAGAGAGCAGGGGGATATCCAGAGAACAGGGGGAAATCCAGAGAACAGGGGGATATCCAGAGAACAGGGGGATATCCAGAGAACAGGGGGATATCTACGGAACAGGGGGATATCTACGGAACAGGCGGATATCCGCAGAGCAGGAGGATATCCAGAGAAAAGGGGGATATCCAGAGAACAGGGGGATATCCAGAGAACAGTGGGAAATCCAGAGAACAGGGGGATAACCGCAGAGCAGGGGGATATCCAGAGAACATTGGGATATCCAGAGAACAGGAGGATATCCAGAGAACAGGGGGATATCCAGAGAACAGGGGGATATCCAGAGAATAGGGGGATATCCACAGAACAGGGGGTTATCCACAGAACAGGGGGATATCAACAGAACAGGGGGATATCAACAGAACAGGGGGATATCCAAAGAACAGGGGGACATCGAGAGAACAGGAGGATATCCGCAGAGCAGGAGAATATCTGGAGAATTAGGAGGATATCGGCAGAACAAGGGGATATGCAGAGAACAGGGGGATATCCAGAGAGCAGGGGGATATCCAGAGAAAAGGGGGATATCCAGAGAACAGGGGGATATCCAGAGAGCAGGCGGATATCCACAGAGCAGGAAGATATCCAGCGAACAAGGGGATATCCAGAGAACAGGGGGATATCCACAGAACAGGGCGATATCCACAGAACAGGGGGATATCCACAGAACAGGGGGATATCCACAGAACAGGGGGATATCCACAGAACAGGGGGATATCCACAGAAAGGGGGGTATCCACAGAACAGGGGGACATCCAGAGAACAGGAGGACATCCAGAAAAAAGGAGGACATCCAGAAAACAGGAGGACATCCAGAAAACAGGAGAACATCCAGAGAACAGCAGAACATCCAGAGGACAGGGGGATATCCAGAGAACAGGGGGATATCCACAGAACAGGGGGATATCCACAGAACAGGGGGATATCCACAGAACAGGGGGTTATCCAGAGAGCAGGGGGATATTCAGAGAACAGGGGGACATCCAGAGAACAGGGGGACATCCAGAGAACAGGGGGACATCCAGAGAACAGGGCGATATCCAGAGAGCAGGGGATATCAGGAGAACAGGGGGATATCCACAGAGCAGGAGGATATCTGGAGAATTAGGGGGATATCGGCAGAATGAGGGGATATGCAGAGAACAGGGGGATATCCAGAGAGCAGGGGGATATCCAGAGAACAGGGGGATATCCAGAGAAGAGGGGGATATCCAGAGAACAGGGGGATATCCAGAGAACAGGGGGACATCCAGAGAACAGGGGGACATCCAGAGAACAGGGGGATATCCAGAGAGCAGCGGGAGTTCCGGAGAACAGGGGGATATCCGCAGAACGAGGGGATATGCAGAGAACAGGGGGATATCCAGAGTGCAGGGGGATATCCAGAGAACAGGGGGATATCCAGAGAACAGGGGGATATCCAGAGAACAGGGGGACATCCAGAGAACAGGGGGACATCCAGAGAAGAGGGGGACATCCAGAGAGCAGGGGGATATCCAGAGAACAGGGGGATATCCGCAGAGCAGGAGGATATCTGTAGAATTAGGGGGATATCGGCAGAACGAGGGGTTATGCAGAGAACAGGGGGTTATCCAGAGAGCAGGGGGATATCCAGAGAACAGGGGGATATCTGCGGAACAGGGGGATATCTCCGGAACAGGAGGATATCCAGAGAAAAGGGGGATATCCAGAGAACAGGGGGATATCCAGAGAACAGTGGGAAATCCAGAGAACAGGGGGATAACCGCAGAGCAGGGGGATATCCAGAGAACATTGGGATATCCAGAGAACAGGAGGATATCCAGAGAACAGGGGGATATCCAGAGAACAGGGGGATATCCACAGAACAGGGGGATATCCACAGAACAGGTGGATATCCACAGAACAGTGGGATATCCAAAGAACAGGGGGACATCGAGAGAACAGGAGGATATCCGCAGAGCAGGAGGATATCTGGAGAATTAGGGGGATATCGGCAGAACGAGGGGATATGCAGAGAACAGGGGGATATCCAGAGAGCAGGGGGATATCCGGAGAACAGGGGGATATCCACAGAACAGGGGGATATCCGCAGAGCAGGAAGATATCCAGCGAACAAGGGGATATCCAGAGAACAGGGGAACATCCAGAGAACAGGGAGACATCCAGAGAACAGGGAGACATCCAGAGAACAGGGAGACATCCGGAGAAAAGTGAGACATCCAGAGAACAGGGAGACATCCAGAGAACAAGGAGACATCCAGAGAACAAGGAGACATCCAGAGAACAAGGAGACATCTAGAGAACAAGGAGACATCCAGAGAACAGGGGTATATCTGCGGAACAGGGGGATATCTGCGGAACAGGGGGACATCCAGAGAACAGGGGGACATCCAGAGAACAGGGGGACATCCAGAGAAAAGGGGGACATCCAGAGAAAAGGGGGACATCCAGAGAACAGGGGGATATCCGGAGAACAGGGGGATATCCAGAGAACAGGGGGATATCCAGAGAACAGGGGGATATCCAGAGAACAGGGGGATATCCAGAGAACAGGGGGATATCCACAGAACAGGGGGATATCCACAGAAAAGGGGGATATCCACAGAACAGGGGGATATCCAAAGAACAGGGGGACATCGAGAGAACAGGAGGATATCCGCAGAGCAGGAGGATATCTGGAGAATTACGGGGATATCGGCAGAACGAGGGGATATGCAGAGAACAGGGGGATATCCAGAGAGCAGGGGGATATCCAGAGAAAAGGGGGATATCCAGAGAACAGGGGGATATCCAGAGTGCAGGCGGATATCCGCAGAGCAGGAAGATATCCAGCGAACAAGGCGATATCCAGCGAACAAGGGGATATCCAGAGAACAGGGGAACATCCAGAGAACAGGGAGACATCCAGAGAACAGGGAGACATCCAGAGAACAGGGAGACATCCGGAGAACAGGGAGACATCCAGAGAACAGGGAGACATCCAGAGAACAGGGAGACATCCAGAGAACAAGGAGACATCCAGAGAACAAGGAGACATCCGGAGAACAAGGAGACATCCAGAGAACAGGGGTACATCTGCGGAACAGGGGGATATCTGCGGAACAGGGGGTCATCCAGAGAACAGGGGGACATCCAGAGAATAGGGGGACATCCAGAGAACAGGGGGACATCCAGAGAAAAGGGGGACATCCAGAGAACAGGGGGATATCCGGAGAACAGGGGGATATCCGCAGAGCAGGAGGATATCTGGAGAATTAGGGGGATATCGGCAGATCGAGGGGATATGCAGAGAACAGGGGGATATCCAGAGAACTGGGGGATATCCGCAGAGCAGGAGGATATACAGAGAACAGGGGGATATCCAGAGAAGAGGGGGATATTCAGAGAACAGGGGGACATCCAGAGAACAGGGAGACATCCAGAGAACAGGGGGATATCTGCCGAACAGGGGGACATCTGCCGAACAGGGGGACATCTGCCGAACAGGGGGACATCTGCCGAACAGGGGGACATCTGCCGAACAGGGGGACATCTGCCGAACAGGGGGACATCTGCCGAACAGGGGGACATCTGCCGAACAGGGGGACATCTGCCGAACAGGGGGACATCTGCCGAACAGGCGGACATCTGCCGAACAGGGGGACATCTGCCGAACAGGGGGACATCTGCCGAACAGGGGGACATCTGCCGAACAGGGGGACATCTGCCGAACAGGGGGACATCTGCCGAACAGGGGGACATCTGCCGAACAGGGGGACATCTGCCGAACAGGGGGACATCTGCCGAACAGGGGGACATCTGCCGAACAGGGGGACATCCAGAGAACAGGGGGACATCCAGAGAACAGGGGGACATCCAGAGAACAGGGGGACATCCAGAGAACAGGGGGACATCCAGAGAACAAGGGGACATCCAGAGAACAAGGGGACATCCAGACAACAGGGGGACATCCAGAGAACAGGGGGACATCCAATGAACAGGCGGATATCCAGAGAGCAGGGGGATATCCGGAGAACAGGGCGATATCCGCAGAGCAGGAGGATATCTGGAGAATTGGGGGGACATCGGCAGAACGAGGGGATGTCCAGAGAGCAGGGGGATATCCAGAGATCAGGGGGAAATCCAGAGAACAGGGGGATATCCAGAGAGCGGGGAGATATCCACAGAACAGGAGCATATCAAGACAACAGGGGGATATCCAGAGAACAGGGGAACATCCAGAGAACAGGGGAACATCCAGAGAACAGGGGAACATCCAGAGAACAGGGGAACATCCAGAGAACAGGGGAACATCCAGAGAACAGGGAGACATCCAGAGAACAGGGAGACATCCAGAGAACAGGGAGACATCCAGAGAACAGGGAGTCATCCAGAGAACAGGGAGACATCCAGAGAAGAGGGAGACATCCAGAGAAGAGGGAGACATCCAGAGAACAGGGAGACATCCAGAGAACAGGGAGACATCCAGAGAACAAGGAGACATCCAGAGAACAAGGAGACATCCAGAGAACAAGGAGACATCCAGAGAACAAGGAGACATCCAGAGAACAGCGGGATAGCTGCGGAAAAGGGTGATATCTGCGCAAAAGGGTGATATCTGCGGAACAGGGGGATATCTGCGGAACAGGGGGATATCTGCGGAACAGGGGGATATCTGCGGAACAGGGGGATATCTGCGGAACAGGGGGATATCTGCGGAACAGGGGGATATCTGCGGTACAGGGGGATATCTGCGGAACAGGGGGTTATCTGCGGAACAGGGGGTTATCTGCGGAACAGGGGGTTATCTGCGGAACAGTGGGATATCTGCGGAACAGGGGGATATCTGCGGAACAGGGGGATATCTGCGGAACAGGGGATATCTGCGGAACAGGGGGACATTCAGAGAACAGGGGGACATCCAGAGAACAGGGGGACATCCAGAGAACAGGGGGACATCCAGAGACCAGGGGGACATCCGGATACCAGGGGGACATCCGGAGAACAGGGGGACATCCGGAGAACAGGTGGACATCCGGAGAACACGGGGACATCCGGAGAACAGGGGGACATCCGGATAACAGGGGGACATCCGGATAACAGGGGGACATCCGGAGAACAGGGGGACATCCGGAGAACAGGGGGACATCCGGAGAACAGGGGGACATCCGGAGAACAGGGGGACATCCGGAGAACAGGGGGACATCCGGAGAACAGGGGGACATCCGGAGAACAGGGGGACATCCGGAGAACAGGGGGACATCCGGAGAACAGGGGGACATCCGGAGAACAGGGGGACATCCGGAGAACAGGGGGACATCCGGAGAACAGGGGGACATCCGGAGAACAGGGGGACATCCGGAGAACAGGGGGACATCCGGAGAACAGGGGGACATCCGGAGAACAGGGGGACATCCGGAGAACAGGGGGACATCCGGAGAACAGGGGATATCCGGAGAACAGGGGGATATCCGGAGAGCAGGGGGATATCCGCAGAGCAGGAGGATATCTGGACAATTGGGGCGACATCGGCAGAACGAGTGGATATCCAGAGAACAGGGGGATATCCAGAGATCAGGGGGATATCCAGAGATCAGGGGGATATCCAGAGATCAGGGGGATATCCAGAGTAAAGGGGGATATCCAGAGAAAAGGGGGATATCCAGAGAAAGGGAGGACATCCAGCGAACAGGAGGATTTCTGCAGAGCAGGGGGATATCCAGAGAACAAGGGGACATCCAGAGAACAGGAGAACATGCAGAGAGCAGCGGGATATCCAGAGAACAGGGAGACATCCAGAGAACAGGGGGACGTCTGCCGAACAGGGGGACGTCTGCCGAACAGGGGGACGTCTGCCGAACAGGGGGACGTCTGCCGAACAGGGGGACGTCTGCCGAACAGGGGGACGTCTGCCGAACAGGGGGACGTCTGCCGAACAGGGGGACGTCTGCCGAACAGGGGGACGTCTGCCGAACAGGGGGACGTCTGCCGAACAGGGGGACGTCTGCCGAACAGGGGGACGTCTGCCGAACAGGGGGACGTCTGCCGAACAGGGGGACGTCTGCCGAACAGGGGGACGTCTGCCGAACAGGGGGACGTCTGCCGAACAGGGGGACGTCTGCCGAACAGGGGGACGTCTGCCGAACAGGGGGACGTCTGCCGAACAGGGGGACGTCTGCCGAACAGGGGGACGTCTGCCGAACAGGGGGACGTCTGCCGAACAGGGGGACGTCTGCCGAACAGGGGGACGTCTGCCGAACAGGGGGACGTCTGCCGAACAGGGGGACGTCTGCCGAACAGGGGGACGTCTGCCGAACAGGGGGACGTCTGCCGAACAGGGGGACGTCTGCCGAACAGGGGGACGTCTGCCGAACAGGGGGACGTCTGCCGAACAGGGGGACGTCTGCCGAACAGGGGGACGTCTGCCGAACAGGGGGACGTCTGCCGAACAGGGGGACGTCTGCCGAACAGGGGGACGTCTGCCGAACAGGGGGACGTCTGCCGAACAGGGGGACGTCTGCCGAACAGGGGGACGTCTGCCGAACAGGGGGACGTCTGCCGAACAGGGGGACGTCTGCCGAACAGGGGGACGTCTGCCGAACAGGGGGACGTCTGCCGAACAGGGGGACGTCTGCCGAACAGGGGGACGTCTGCCGAACAGGGGGACGTCTGCCGAACAGGGGGACGTCTGCCGAACAGGGGGACGTCTGCCGAACAGGGGGACGTCTGCCGAACAGGGGGACGTCTGCCGAACAGGGGGACGTCTGCCGAACAGGGGGACGTCTGCCGAACAGGGGGACGTCTGCCGAACAGGGGGACGTCTGCCGAACAGGGGGACGTCTGCCGAACAGGGGGACGTCTGCCGAACAGGGGGACGTCTGCCGAACAGGGGGACGTCTGCCGAACAGGGGGACGTCTGCCGAACAGGGGGACGTCTGCCGAACAGGGGGACGTCTGCCGAACAGGGGGACGTCTGCCGAACAGGGGGACGTCTGCCGAACAGGGGGACGTCTGCCGAACAGGGGGACGTCTGCCGAACAGGGGGACGTCTGCCGAACAGGGGGACATCCAGAGAACAGGGGGACATCCAGAGAACAGGGGGACATCCAGAGAACAGGGGGACATCCAGAGAACAGGGGGACATCCAGAGAACAGGAGGCCATCCAGAGAACAGGGGGATATCCAGAGAGCAGGGGGATATCCAGAGAACAGGGCGATATCCGCAGAGCAGGAGGATATCTGGAGAGTTGGGGGGACATCGGCAGAACGAGGGGATATCCAGAGAGCAGGGGGATATCCAGGGAGCAGGGGGATATCCAGAGAACAGGGGGACATCCAGAGAACAGGGGGATATCCAGAGAGCGGGGAGATATCCATAGAACAGGAGCATATCAAGACAACAGGGGGATATCCAGAGAACAGGCGAACATCCAGAGAACAGGGGAACATCCAGAGAAATCGGGGACATCCGGAGAACAGGGAGACATCCAGAGAACAGGGAGACATCCAGAGAACAGGGAGACATCCAGAGAACAGGGAGACATCCAGAGAACAGGGAGACATCCAGAGAACAGGGGGTGATCTGCGGAACAGGGGGTTATCTGCGGAACAGGGGGATATCTGCGGAACAGGGGGATATCTGCGGAACAGGGGGATATCTGCGGAACAGGGGGATATCTGCGGAACAGGGGGATATCTGCGGAACAGGGGGATATCTGCGGAACAGGGGGATATCTGCGGAACAGGGGGATATCTGCGGAACAGGGGGATATCTGCGGAACAGGGGGATATCTGCGGAACAGGGGGATATCTGCGGAACAGGGGGACATCCGGGGAACAGGGGGACATCCGGAGAACAGGGGGACATCCGGAGAACAGGGGGACATCCGGAGAACAGGGGGACATCCGGAGAACAGGGGGACATCCGGAGAACAGGGGGACATCCGGAGAACAGGGGGACATCCGGAGAACAGGGGGACATCCGGAGAACAGGGGGACATCCGGAGAACAGGGGGACATCCGGAGAACAGGGGGACATCCGGAGAACAGGGGGACATCCGGAGAACAGGGGGACATCCGGAGAACAGGGGGACATCCGGAGAACAGGGGGACATCCGGAGAACAGGGGGACATCCGGAGAACAGGGGGACATCCGGAGAACAGGGGGACATCCGGAGAACAGGGGGACATCCGGAGAACAGGGGGACATCCGGAGAACAGGGGGACATCCGGAGAACAGGGGGACATCCGGAGAACAGGGGGACATCCGGAGAACAGGGGGACATCCGGAGAACAGGGGGACATCCGGAGAACAGGGGGACATCCGGAGAACAGGGGGACATCCGGAGAACAGGGGGACATCCGGAGAACGGGGGATATCCGGAGAACAGGGGAATATCCGGAGAGCAGGGGGATATCCGCAGAGCAGGAGGATATCTGGACAATTGGGGGGACATCGACAGAACGAGGGGATATCCAGAGATCAGGGGGATATCCAGAGATCAGGGGGATATCCAGAGATCAGGGGGATATCCAGAGATCAGGGGGATATCCAGAGAAAAGGGGGATATCCAGAGAAAGGGAGGACAGCCAGAGAAAGGGAGGACATCCAGCGAACAGGAGGATTTCTGCAGAGCAGGGGGATATCCAGAGAACAGGGGGACATCCAGAGAACAGGGGGATATCCAGAGAGCGGGGAGATAGCCACAGAACAGGAGCATATCAAGTCAACAGGGGGACATCCAGAGAACAGGGGGACATCCAGAGAACAGGAGGATATTCAGAGAACAGGAGGACATCCAGAAAACTGGAGGACATCCAGAAAACTGGAGGACATCCAGAAAACAGGAGGACATCCAGAAAACAGGAGGACATCCAGAAAACAGGAGAACATCCAGAAAACAGGAGGACATCCAGAAAACAGGAGAACATCCAGAAAACAGGAGAACATCCAGAAAACAGGAGAACATCCAGAAAACAGGAGAACATCCAGAGAACAGGAGAACATCCAGAAAACAGGAGAACATCCAGAAAACAGGAGGACATCCAGAAAACAGGAGAACATCCAGAAAACAGGAGAACATCCAGAGAACAGGAGAACATCCAGAAAACAGGAGGACATCCAGAAAACAGGAGAACATCCAGAAAACAGGAGAACATCCAGAGAACAGGAGAACATCCAGAAAACAGGAGGACATCCAGAAAACAGGAGAACATCCAGAAAACAGGAGAACATCCAGAGAACAGGAGAACATCCAGAAAACAGGAGGACATCCAGAAAACAGGAGAACATCCAGAAAACAGGAGAACATCCAGAGAACAGGGGGATATCCAGAGAGCAGGGGGATATCCAGAGAGCAGGGGGATATCCAGAGAGCAGGGGGACATCCAGAGAACAGGGGGACATCCAGAGAACAGGGGGACATCCAGAGAACAGGGGGATATCCAGAGAGCGGGGAGATATCCAGAGAGCGGGGAGATATCCAGAGAGCGGGGAGATATCCAGAGAGCGGGGAGATATCCAGAGAGCGGGGAGATATCCAGAGAGCGGGGAGATATCCAGAGAGCGGGGAGATATCCAGAGAGCGGGGAGATATCCAGAGAGCGGGGAGATATCCAGAGAGCGGGGAGATATCCAGAGAACAGGGGGATATCCACAGAACAGGAGCCTGTCACGACAACAGGGGGTCATTCAGAGAACAGGGAGACATCCAGAGAACAGGGAGACATCCAGAGAACAGGGAGACATCCAGAGAACAGGGAGACATCCAGAGAACAGGGAGACATCCAGAGAGCAGGGAGACATCCAGAGAGCAGGGAGTCATCCAGAGAGCAGGGAGTCATCCAGAGAACAGGCAGTCATCCAGAGAACAGGCAGTCATCCAGAGAACAGGCAGTCATCCAGAGAACAGGGGGATATCCAGAGAACAGGGGGATATCTAGAGAACAGGGGGATCTCCAGAGAACAGGGGGATATCCAGAGAACAGGGGGATATCCAGAGAACAGGTGGATAACTGCAGAGCAGGAGGATATTCAGAGAACAGGGCAATATCCGCAGAACAGGGAATAAACTACTGTACAGGGAATAAAGTTATGAACAGGAAATAAAGTTATGAACAGGAAATAAAGTTATGAACGGGGAATAATCTACTGAACAGGGAATAAACTACTGAACAGGGAATAATCTAATGAACAGGAAATAACTCAGTTATCAGGGAATAACCTGCTGAACAGGGAATAAACTACTGAACAGGGAATAATCTAATGAACAGGGAATAACACAGTTCACGGGGAATAATCGACTGAACAGGGAATAATCTACTGTACAGGGAATAAAGTTATGAACAGGAAATAAAGTTATGAACAGGGAATAAACTACTGAACAGGGAATAAACTACAGAACAAGGAATAAAGTTATGAACAGGGAATAAACTACTGAACAGGGAATAAAGTTATGAACAGGGAATAAAGTTATGAACAGGGAATAAAGTTATGAACAGGGAATAAACTACTGAACAGGGGATAAAGTTATGAACAGGGAATAACACAGTTAACAGGGAATAATCTACTGAATGGGGAATAATCTACTGAACAGAGAATAATCTACTGAACAGGCAATAACCCAATTAACAGGGAATAACCTACTGAACAGGGAATAATCTTCTGAACATGGAATAACACAGTTAACGGAGAATAATCCACTGAACTGGGAATAATCTATTGAACAGGGAATAAACTACTGAGCAGGGAATAAAGTTATGAACAGGGAATAACACAGTTAACAGGGAATAATCTACTGAATGGGGAATAATCTACTGAACAGAGAATAATCTCCTGAACAGGGAATAACCCAATTAACAGGGAATAACCTACTGAACAGGGAATAATCTTCTGAACATGGAATAACACAGTTAACGGAGAATAATCCACTGAACTGGGAATAATCTATTGAACAGGGAATAAACTACTGAGCAGGGAATAAAGTTATGAACATGGAATAAAGTTATGAACAGGGAATAAACTACTGAACAGGGAATAAAGTTATGAACAGGGAATAAACTACTGAACAGGGAATAACTCAGTTAACAGGGAATAATCTACTGAACAGGGAATAAACTACTGAACAGGGAATAACCCAGTTAACAGGGAATAATCTGCAGAACAGGGAATAATCTACTGAACAGGGAATAATCCACTGAACAGGGAATAACCAAGTTAACCGGGAATAATCTACAGAACAGGGAATAACTCAGTTAACAGGGAATAATCTACAGAACAGGGAATAACTCAGTTAACAGGGAATAATCTACAGAACAGGGAATAACCCAATTAACAGGGAATAACCCACTGAACAGGGAATAATCGACTGAACAGGGAATAACACAGTTAATGGGGAATAATCTACTCAACAGGGAATAACCTACTGAACAGGGAATAAAGTTATGAACAGGGAATAAACTACTGAACAGGGAATAAACTACTGAACAGGGAATAACACAGTTAACGAGGAATAATCTACTGAACAGGGAATAACACAGTTAACGAGGAATAATCTACTTAACAGGGAATAATCTACTGAACAGGGAATAAAGTTATGAACAGGGAATGAAGTACTGAACAGGGAATAAAGTACTGAACAGGGAATAAAGTTATGAACAGGGAATAAAGTACTGACCAGGGAATACTCTCCGGATGAGTCGGTGTATATGGAATGTGAGAGGCTGCAGCCTCTGTTTCACTATTTGAGTGAGCTGCTATTCAGTCCTGCTTATTCTTCAGTCCCATGCTCTTGATATTTGGCCAACACCAGCCATGCGGAGTGGCTAGTCGGGGGGCATCCTGGTGGGTCTACTCCTGGGCCTGTCCAAGTTGGCAATCTACAGGTCCAGGCTGGACACGTCCTGACTGTCTGCTTCTCTTCGGAGGCATTCTCCGAACCCGGCTGGTTCTGGAGAATGAGCATAAGTGGCTCGAGGGTTTTTGCGAGCAGTGGGCACCCCAGGTACTGGAGTGTGTGGTGGATAAGGACAATAATATTCTTATTGAATTTAAGTTCCCCTTCTCCTTATTGTTTATGAAAAAAACATTATTTATGTTGGCACTTTGTTAGTTTATTGGGGTTCATGTCACTGGGGCAATCCAGTGTTATTCTCCAGGTTCATTCAAAGATACATACTGAACAGGGAATACCCAGTCAACAAGGAGTAACCGGGCTGAACAAGGAATAACATACTGAACAGGGAATACCCAGCCAACAAGGAGTAACCGGGCTGAACAAGGAATAACATAGTGAACAGGGAATACCCAGTCAACAAGGAGTAACTGGGCTGAACAAGGAATAACATAGTGAACAGGGAATACCCAGTCAACAAGGAGTAACCGGGCTGAACAAGGAATAACAAACTGAACAGGGAATACCCAGTCAACAAGGAGTAACTGGGCTGAACAAGGAATAACATACTGAACAGGGAATACCCAGTCAACAAGGAGTAACCGGGCTGAACAAGGAATAACAAACTGAACAGGGAATACCCAGTCAACAAGGAGTAACCGGGCTGAACAAGGAATAACAAACTGAACAGGGAATACCCAGCCAACAAGGAGTAACCGGGCTGAACAAGGAATAACATACTGAACAGGGAATACCCAGTCAACAAGGAGTAACCGGGCTGAACAAGGAATAACATACTGAACAGGGAATACCCAGCCAACAAGGAGTAACCGGGCTGAACAAGGAATAACAAACTGAACAGGGAATACCCAGTCAACAAGGAGTAACCGGGCTGAACAAGGAATAACAAACTGAACAGGGAATACCCAGCCAACAAGGAGTAACCGGGCTGAACAAGGAATAACATAGTGAACAGGGAATACCCAGTCAACAAGGAGTAACTGGGCTGAACAAGGAATAACATACTGAACAGGGAATACCCAGTCAACAAGGAGTAACTGGGCTGAACAAGGAATAACAAACTGAACAGGGAATACCCAGTCAACAAGGAGTAACCGGGCTGAACAAGGAATAACATAGTGAACAGGGAATACCCAGTCAACAAGGAGTAACCGGGCTGAACAAGGAATAACAAACTGAACAGGGAATACCCAGTCAACAAGGAGTAACTGGGCTGAACAAGGAATAACATAGTGAACAGGCCGCCTCTCCTGACCCCTCTCTATCACCTCCTGTGACTCCCTCCCCCACTTGCCCACCATGATCTGGCCTCTGTCCATTTAACTGTTTTATTTATGTTCTTTCACCCTCCCTGCAAAGCACTTTGGGACGTTTTGATGTGCTAAATAAATGACAACTTGTGTGAAGTTCTGGAATGTTTGGTACCTGTCGAACTACATCCAAGAAGGAGTCAGTACCTCCTGGAGAGGAGGGGAGAACATCGCACGGTGACAGGGGATGGGGCGGGAGATACAGCTCTATTCATTTCAATACTTTTGCAATTAAAGTTGCTGTGTTCATTTTCACACATGTGCTTGTTTGCAATGGCTGACCCTGTAGATTAGCTAACGCCACCAAATTGGGGGGTGTAGTAAACACTGAGGAGGACTGCAACAAAATACAGGAAGACATTAGTAAACTTGCAGAATGGGTGTGTCATTGGCAAATGAATTTCAATACAGATAAGTGTGAGGTATTACATTTTGGTAGGAAGAATAAGGGGGCCACATACTGCTTGGATAAGAGTCTAATTGGGGTCGAGGAGCAGAGGGATTTGGGGGTTCAGATACACAAATCACTAAAAGTAGTGACGCAGGTTAATAAGGCCATTAAAAAAAAGCAAACCAAGCATGGGTTCATTTCTAGAGGGATAGAATTAAAAAGCAGAGACATTATGCTAAACTTGTATAGAAGCTTGGTTAGACCACACTTGAGTATTGTGAACAGTTCTGGTCTCCCTTTTATGAAAAGGATATAGAGGCACTGGAGAAGGTGCAAAAAAGATTTACTCGGATTATATCAGAACTAAGAGGTTGTACCTATCAGGAAAGATTGAGCAGGCTGAGGCTCTTTTCACTGGAATAGAGAAGACTGAGGGATGACCTGAGGTCTTTAAGATTATGAAAGGTTTGATGGGATAGACATCGAGAAGATGTTTCCACTTGCGGGGAAGACTAGAACTAGGGGCCATAAATATAAGATAGTCACTAATAAATCTAATGGGGAATTCAGGACAAACCTCTTTACCCAGAGTGGTTGGAATGTGGAACTCGCTACCACAAGGAGGAGTTGAGGCGACTGGTATAGATACATTTAAGGGGAAGCTAGATAAATACATGAGGAGAAAGGAATCAGAGAAAGTTACGGCACAGAAGGAGGCCATTCGGCCCATTGTGTCTGTGCTGGCCAAAAATGAGCCACCAAGCCTAATCCCACTTTCCAGCACTTGGTCCGTAGCCTTGTAGATTACAGCACTTCATAGGAACAGGGGTAGGCCATTCAGCCCCTCGAGCACGCTCCACCATTTGATAAGATCATAGCTGATCTGTGATCTAACTCCATATACCTGCCTTTGGCCCATATCCCGTAATACCTTTGGTTGGCAAAAAGCTATCTATCTCACATTTAAAATTGAGCGAGCATCGATTGCCGTTTGTGGAAGAGAGTTCCAAACTTCTACAACCCTTTGTGTGTAGAAATGTTTTCTAATCTCACTCCTCAAAGGTCTGGCTCTAATTTTTAGACTGTGCCCCCTACTCCTAGAATCCCCAACCAGCAGAAATAGTTTCTCTCTATCCACCCTATCTGCTCCCCTGAATATCTTATAAACTTCGATCAGATCACCCCTTAACCTTCTAAACTCCAGAGAATACAACCCCAATTTGTGTAATCTCTCCTCGTAACTTAACCCTTGAAGTCCGGGTATCATTCTAGTAAACCTACGCTGCACTCCCTCCAAGGCCAATATGTCCTTCCGAAGGTGCGGTGCCCAGAACTGCTCACAGTACTCCAGGTGTGGTCTAACCAGGGTTTTGTTTAGCTGCAGCATAACTTCTGCCCCCTTGTACTCTAGTCCTCTAGATATAAAGGCCAGCATTCCATTAGCCTTATTGATTATTTTCTGCACCTGTTCATGACACTTCAATGATCTATGTACCTGAACCCCTAAGTCCCTTTGGACATCCACTGTTTTTAACTTTTTACCATTTAGAAAGTACCCTGTTCTATCCTTTTTTGGTCCAAAGTGGATGACCTCACATTTGTCGACATTGAATTCCATTTGCCACAGTTTTGCCCATTCACCAAATCTATCAATATCCCTTTGTAATTTTATGTTTTCATCGACACTGCTTACAATGCCACCAATCTTTCTGTGATCGGCAAACTTAGATATGAGACTTTCTATGCCTTCATCTAGATTCAGAACAGATCTAGCAGCTCAAAACTGGGCATCCATGAGGCGCTGTGGGCCATCAGCAGCAGCAGAATTGTATTCCAGCACAATCTGTAACCTCGTGGCCTGGCATATTCCTCACTCTACCATTACCAACAAGCCAGGGGATCAACCCTGGTTCAATGAGGAGTATAGAAGAGCATGCCAGGAGCAGCACCAGGCAGACCTAAAAATGAGGTGCCAACCTGGTGAAGCTACAACTCAGGACTACATGCATGCTAAACAGCGGAAGCAACATGCTACAGACAGAGCTAAGCGATTCCACAACCAACGGATCAGATCAAAGCTCTGCAGTCCTGCCACATCCAGTCGTGAATGGTGGTGGACAATTAAACAACTAACGGGAGGAGGAGGCTCTGTAAACATCCCCATCCTCAATGATGGTGGAGTCCAGCACGTGAGTGCAAAAGACAAGGCTGAAGCGTTTGCAACCATCTTCAGCCAGAAGTACCAAGTGGATGATCCATCTCTGCCTCCTCCCGATATCCCCACCATCACAGAAGCCAGTCTTCAGCCAATTCGATTCACTCCACGTGATATCAAGAAACGGCTGAGTGCACTGGATACAGCAAAGGCTATGGGCCCCGACAACATCTCAGCTGTAGTGCTGAAGACTTGTGCTCCAGAACTAGCTGCGCCTCTAGCCCAGCTGTTCCAGTACAGCTACAACACTGGCATCTACCCGACAATGTGGAAAATTGCCCAGGTATGTCCTGTCCACAAAAAGCAGGACAAATCCAATCCGGCCAATTACCGCCCCATCAGTCTATTCTCAATCAGCAACAAAGTGATGGAAGGTGTCGTCGACAGTGCTATTAAGCGGCACTTACTCACCAATAACCTGCTCACCGATGCTCAGTTTGGGTTCCGCCAGGACCACTCGGCTCCAGACCTCATTACAGCCTTGGTCCAAACATGGACAAAAGAGCTGAATTCCAGAGGTGAGGTGAGAGTGACTGCCCTTGACATCAAGGCAGCATTTGACCGAGTGTGGCACCAAGGAGTCCTAGTAAAATTGAAGTCAATGGGAATCAGGGGGAAAACTCTCCAGTGGCTGGAGTCATACCTAGCGCAAAGGAAGATGGTAGTGGTTGTTGGAGGCCAATCATCTCAGCCCCAGGGCATTGCTGGAGGAGTTGCTCAGGGCAGTGTCCTCGGCCCAACCATCTTCAGCTGCTTCATCAATGACCTTCCCTCCATCATAAGGTCAGAAATGGGGATGTTCACTGATGATTGCACAGTGTTCAGTTCCATTTGCAACCCCTCAAATAATGAAGCAGTCCAAGCCCGCATGCAGCAAGACCTGGACAACATCCAGGCTTGGGTTCATAAGTGGCAAGTAACATTCGCGCCAGACAAGTGCCAGGCAATGACCATCTCCAACAAGAGAGAGTCTAACCACCTCCCCTTGACATTCAACGGCATTACCATCGCCGAATGCCCCACCATCAACATCCTGGGAGTCACCATTGACCAGAAACTGAACTGGACCAGCCATATAAATACTGTGGCTACAAGAGCAGGTCAGAGGCTGGGTATTCTGCGGCGAGTGACTCACCTCCTGACTCCCCAAAGCCTTTCCACCATCTACAAGGCACAAGTCAGGAATGTGATGGAATACTCTCCACTTGCCTGGGTGAGTGCAGCTCCAACAACACTCAAGAAGCTCGACACCATCCAGGACAAAGCAGCCCACTTGATTGGCACCCCATCTACCACCCTAAACATTCATCGGTGCACTGTGGCTGCAGTGTGTACCATCCACAGGATGCACTGCAGCAACTCGCCAAGGCTTCTTCGACAGCACCTCCCAAACCCGCGACCTCTACCACCTAGAAGGACAAGGGCAGCAGGCACATGGGAACAACACCACCTGCACGTTCCCCTCCAAGTCACACACCATCCCGACTTGGAAATATATCGCCGTTCCTTCATCGTCGCTGGGTCAAAATCCTGGAACTCCCTTCCTAACAGCACTGTGGGAGAACCTTCACCACACGGACTGCAGCGGTTCAAGAAGGCGGCTCACCACCACCTTCTCAAGGGCAATTAGGGATGGGCAATAAATGCCGGCCTCGCCAGCGACGCCCACACCCCATGAACGAATTTTTAAAAAGTCATTAATAAATATTGTGAATAATTGAGGCCCCCAAGACAGATCCCTGCGAGACTCCACTAGTCACATCCTGCCAATGTGAGTACCTACCCATTATCCCTACTCTCTGTCGCCTTTCGCTCAGCCAACTTCCGAACCAAGTCCGTACTTTTCCCTCGATTCCATGGGCTTCTATCTTAGCTAACAGTCTCTTATGTGGGACCTTATCAAATGCCTTCTGGAAGTCCATATAAATAACATCCATTGACATTCCCCTGGCCACTACTTTAGTCACCTCTTCAAAAAATTCAATCAGGTTTGACAGGCACGACCTACCTTTCACTAATCCATGCTGGCGCTCCCTGATTAACTGAAAATTCTCGAGGTGTTCAGTCACCCTATCCTTAATTATAGACTCCAGCATTTTCCCCACAACAGATGTTAGGCTAACTGGTCTATAATTCTCTGGTTTCCCTCTCTCTCCTTTCTTAAAAAGCGGAGTGACATGTGCAATTTTCCAATCTAGAGGGACAGTTCCTGAATCTGGAGAACTTTGAAAGATTATAGTTAGGGCATCTGCAATGTGCTCACCTGCTTCCTTTAAAACCCTGGGATGGAAACCATCTGGTCCTGGGGATTTGTCACTCTTTAGTGCTATTATTTTCTTCATTACTGTTGCTTTACTTATGTTAATTTTATCGAGTCCCTGTCCCCGATTCAATATTAGTTTTCTTGGGATTTCCGGCATGCTATCCTCTTTTTCGACTGTAAATACTGACGCAAAGTAATTATTCAACATGTCCACCATTTCCCCATTGTCAATGACAATATCCCCACTTTCAGTTTTTAAGGGGCCAACACTGCTCCTGACCACCCTCTTTTTCCTAATATAACTATAAAAGTTCTTCGTATTGGTTTACGATATCCCTTGAAAGTTTCTTTTCATACTCTCTTTTTGTAGCTCTTACTATCTGTTTTGTGACCCTTTGTTGATCTTTGTATCTTTCCCATTCGCCAGGATCTGTGCCATTTTTTGCCTTTATGTCTGCCCTTTCCTTATGTCTTATACTGTCACTTACCTCTTTAGTTGTCCATGGCTGTTTTTTTTGGCAAGTAGAGTTCTTGCCCCTCAGGGGTATAAACCGATTCAGTGTCACGTTAAATGTTTCTTTAAGCATTTCCCACTGATCATCAGTCGTTTTACCCATTAACAGATTTGCCCAGTTTACTGTGGACAGTCTCTGTCTCATCCCATTGAAGTCGGCCTTACCCAAGTCTAGAATCTTAGCAGCTGATTCACTTTTTTCCCTTTCAAACACTACCTTGAACTCGATCATGTTATGATCACTATTGGATAGATGTTCACGCACAGTTAAACTGTTAACTAAATCTGCTTCATTACTCATTTCTAAACCTAGTATGGCTTGCCCCCTTGTTGCCTCTCGGACATACTGCTGTCGAAAACTATCCCGGACACACTCAAGAAATTCTCTACCTTTCTGACAGTTGCTAGTCTGCTTTCCCCAATCTATTTTCCCTGGAGAGTAGGAGGTTAAGGGATGATCTTATAGAAGTCTATAAAATAATGAGGGCCATAGATAAGGTAGATAGTCAAAATCTTTTCCCAAAGGTAGGGGAGTCTATAACGAGGGGGCATAGATTTAAGGTGAGAGGGGAGAGATACAAAAGGGTCCAGAGGGGCAATTTTTTCACTCAAAGGGTGGTGAGTGTCTGGAACGAGCTGCCAGAGGCAGTAGTAGAGGCGGGTACAATTTTGTCTTTTAAAAAGCATTTCGACAATTACATGGGTAAGATGGGTATAGAGGGATATGGGCCAAGTGCAGGCAATTGGGACTAGCTTAGTGGTATAAACTGGGCGACATGGACATGTTGGGCCGAAGGGCCTGTTTCCATGTTGTAAACTTCTATGATTCTATGTGAAGGTTAAAGTCCCCCATTAAGACCACTATGCCTTTGTTACACTCTTGTCTAATCTCGGCATTTATACAATCTAGCACTTCAGAGCTGCTGCCAGGGGTCCTATACACAACTCCCACTATAGTCTTAGATCCTTTCCTATTTCTCAATTCAACCCATAAGGTCTCTGTTGTCTGCTTACCTCTCATTATATCCCCCTTTATCATTGAAGTGATTTCATCTCTGATCATTAAGGCTACTCCACCCCTCTTCCATTTTCCCTGTCTCTCCTGTAGACCTTATAACCTGGTATATTTAGTTCCCAATCCTGACCACCCTGCAGCCAAGTCTCAGTAATAGCTATCACATCATACCCTCCCATTTGAATTTGAACCTGTAATTCATTTAATTTATTCCTTATACTCCGTGCATTTGTATATAGAACTCTTAGTTGGGCCACACACCCTAGCCTGACCTTCAGCTTTGATGCTGGGTTAATCGCCTTATGCCTTCTCGTTTTCACTTTATCTGTCGTGTCTATAGTGCACTTTCTTTCTGCTGCTCTATGCTTTTCCCTTTCACTTGTTCTTGAACAACTGTTTGTACTATTTGTATTGTAGATTTCCCCTGGGTCTTCCCCTCTCTTGCTGCTCTCAACTTTATTCCCTTCTGACTCCCCGCTCAGGTTCCTATCCCCCTGCCACTCTAGTTTAAACCCTCCCCAACAGCAGTAGCAAACACCCCCGCGAGGACATTGTCATAGAGTCATAGAGTTATACAGCACGGATAGAGGCCCTTCGGCCCATCGTGTCCGCGCCGGCCATCAGCCCTGTCTACTCTAATCCCATATTCCAGCATTTGGTCCGTAGCCTTGTATGCTATGGCATTTCAAGTGCTCATCCAAATGCTTCTTGAATGTTGTGAGGGTTCCTGCCTCCACAACCCTTTCAGACAGTGAGTTCCAGACTCCAACCACCCTCTGGGTGAAAAAGTTCTTTCTCAAATCCCCTCTAAACCTCCCGCCTTTTACCTTGAATCTATGTCCCCTTGTTATAGAACCCTCAACGAAGGGAAAGAGCTCCTTAGTATCCATCCTATCTGTGCCCCTCATAATTTTGTACACCTCAATCATGTCCCCCCTCAGCCTCCTCTGCTCCAAGGAAAACAAACCCAATCTTCCCAGTCTCTCTTCAAAGCTGAAGCGCTCCAGCCCTGGTAACATCCTGGTGAATCTCCTCTGCACCCTCTCCAAAGCGATCACATCCTTCCTGTAGTGTGGCGACCAGAACTGCACACAGTGCTCCAGCTGTGGCCTAACCAGTGTTTTATACAGCTCCATCATAACCTCCTTGCTCTTATATTCTATGCCTCGGCTAATAAAGGCAAGTATCTCATATGCCTTCTTTACCACCTTATCTACCTGTTCCGCCGCCTTCAGGGATCTGTGAACTTGCACACCAAGATCCCTCTGACCCTCTGTCTTGCCTAGGGTCCTCCCATTCATTGTGTATTCCCTTGCCTTGTTAGTCCCTCCAAAGTGCATCACCTCGCACTTTTCTGGGTTAAATTCCATTTGCCACTGTTCCGCCCATCTGACCAACCCATCTATATCGTCCTGCAGACGGAGGCTATCCTCCTCGCTATTTACCACCCTACCAATTTTTGTATCATCAGCGAACTTACTGATCATACCTTTTACATTCATATCCAAGTCATTAATGTAGACCACAAACAGCAAGGGACCCAGCACCGATCCCTGTGGTACCCCACTGGCCACAGGCTTCCAGTCACAAAAACAACCTTCGACATTGGTCCTGGATCTATTGAGGTGCAACCCGTCCGGTTTGTACAGGTTCCACCTTCCCCAGAATTGGTCCCAATTCCTCCCTCCTGCATCAACCCTTCAGCAACGCATTCATCTGATCTATTCTCCTATTCCTATACTCACTCGCACGTGGCACTGGGAGTAATCCTGAGATTACTACCCTGGAGGTCCTGCTTTTCAACTTATTTCCTAACTCCTTATATTCTGCCTGCAGGACCTCATCCCTCTTTTTACCTGGTTGTTGGTACCGATATGGACCACGACCTCTGGCTGTTCACCCTCCCCCTTCAGAATGTCCTGCAGCCGCTCAATGACATCCATGACCCTGGCACCAGGGAGGCAACATACCATCCTGGAATCACGTTTGCGGCCGCAGAGATGCCTGTCTGCTCCCCTAACTATAGAATCCTCTATCACTATTGCTCTCTCGACCTTTCTCCTCCCCCCCCCAACCCCGAAAACCCCTGTACAGCTGAGCCAACCATGGTGCTTTGGACTTGGCTGTGGCTGCATTCCCCAGAGGAACCCTCTCCCCAACCAGTACCCAGAACTGAATACTGGTTGGAGAGTGAGATGCCCCCAGGGGACTCCTGCACTCGCTGCCCGGTCGTCCTTGTCTGTCTGGCGGTGACCCAGTCCCTCTCTGCCTGCACTCTCTTAATCTGCGGGGTGACCACATCCTGAAACAGCTGTCCACGAAACTCTCAGCCTCGCGGAAGCACTGCAGTGACGTCAGCTTCTGCTCAAGGTCCGAAACCCGGAGCTCGAGCTCCACCAGCTGACACTTCCTGCACATGTGATTGTCCAGCACAAGGGCAGGTGCACATCCAGGTACTTTTTAAATGAGTTGAGGGTTTCTGCCTCTACCACCCCCTCGGGCAGTGAGTTCCAGACTCCCACCACCCTCTGGGTGAAAAAAATTCCCCTCAGCTCCCCTCTAATCCTTCTACCAATTACTTTAAATCTATGCCCCCTGGTCACTGACCTCTCTGCTAAGGGAAATAGGTCCTCCCTATCCACTCTATCTAGGCCCCTCATAATTTTATACACCTCAATTAAATCACTCCTCAGCCTCCTCTGTTCCAAAGAAAACAACCCCAGACTATCCAATCTTTCCTTGTAGCTAAAATTCTCCAGTCCTGGCAACATCCTCATAAATCTCCTCTGTACCCTCTCTAGTGCAATCACATCTTTCCTGTAATGTGGTGACCAGAACTGTGCGCAATACTCCAGCTGTGACCTAACTCGTGTTTTATACAATTCCAGCATAACATCCCTGCTTTTATATTCTATGCCTCAGCTAATAAAGGAAAGTGTCCTGTATGCCTTTTTAACCATCTTATCTACCTGTCCTGCTACCTTCAGGAATCTGTGGACATGTACTCCAAGGTCCCTCACTTCCTCTACACCTCTCAGTATCCTCCCATTTATTGTGTATTCCCTTGCCTTGTTTGTCCTCCCCAAATGCATCACCTCACACTTCTCTAGATTGAATTCTATTTGCCACTTTTCTGCCCTGACCAGTCCATTGATATCTTCCTGCAGTCTACAGCTTTCCCCCTCACTATCAACCACACGGCCAATTTTTGTATCATCTGCAAACTTCTTATCAAGCCCCCCATACTCAAGTCCAAATCATTAATATATATCACAAAAAGCAAGGGACCTAGTACTGAATCCTGTGGAACCCCACTGGAAACAGCCTTCCGTCGACCATTACCCTTTGCCTCCTGCCAATGAGCCAATTTTGGATCCAACGAGCCACTTTCCCTTGGATCCCATGGGCTTGTACTTTTTTGACCAGTCTGCCAAGAGGGACCTTGTCAAAAGCCTTGCTAAAATCCATGTAGACTATATCAAACTGCTACCCTCATCGACCCTCCTTGTTACCTCCTCAAAAAATTCAATCTAGTCAGACACGACCTTCCCTTAATAAATCCGTGCTGACTGTCCTTGATTAGTCCGTGCCTTTCTAAATGACAATTTATCCTGTCCCTCAATTGTTTCCAATAATTTGCCCACCATCGAGGTTAGACTGACTGGCCTGTATTTACTCGGTCTATCTCTCGCTCCCTTTTTAAACAATGGTACAACATTAGCGTCCTCCAATCCTCCAGCACCACGCCTGTATCCAGGGAGGATTGGAAAATGATGGTCAGAGCCTCCGCTATTTCCTCCCTTGCTTCCTTTAACAGCCTGGGACACATTTCATCCGGGGGTGATTTATCTACTTTCAAAGTTGCTAATCCCCTTAATATTTCCTCTCTCACTATGTTTATCCCATCCAATATTTCACACTCCTCCTTAACTACAATCTCTGCATCGTCCCCCTCTTTGTGAAGACAGATGCAAAGTATTCATTAAGAACCATACCAACATCTTCCGCCTCCACACATAGTTTACCTTTTTGATCTCTAATAGGCCCTACTCTTTCCTTAGTTATCCTCTTGCTCTTTATGTATTTATAAAACATCTTTGGGTTTTCTTTGCCAATATTTCTTCATGCCCTCTCCCTGCTTTCCTAATTTCCTGTTCAATCACACCCCTGCACTTTCTATACTCCTCTAGGCTTTCTGTAGTATTGAGTTCTTGGTGTCTGACATAAGCTTTCCTTTCCTGCCTTATCTCACCCTATATGCTCCTGGTCATCCAGGGGGCTCTAGATTTGGGAGGGTCGAAGGAGCTGCTGATTGGGTTTGATGAAGTAGGGAGGGGGGGGGGGCGGAGGCTGGTGTGGACCAGAAACACCTGTCGGGCCGAATGGCCTGTTTCTGTGCTGCGGATTGAGTGTAATTCCAGCCGCCTCCTCTCGCTCTCCTCCACCGCCAGGGGGCGCACCGAGCCTAGGGGCCGGACCCAGCCCAGGGGCTCCTCTTGCTCCGCTCAACGAACTCGTTGACCGGATGTTTATGCGGGAGCGGGACCGGAAGTTCCGGTTGTTAATGGCAACGCCGAGGCCTGAGGCCTGTGGATGGAAGTTGCGGCCTTCACCATGAGCCCGGAGCGAGTTTTACCCGAACCCGAGGACGAGCAGCAGCAGCAGCAGGAGGAACTGGGCCCGGGCCCGGGGCTGGAGCCGGCCCATTGGAGCAGCGAGGAGGAGGAGCCTGAGGCGGACGGTGGGTCCCCGGGGCCCGGGCCTGGGCCCGGCGGTGGGTATCAGTATCTGCCCCTGAATCAGGAGCCTGGACCCGGACAGGGGGTGACCGATAACGGGGCGGCGGAACAGGACATCGGAGAACGGCTCCAGGTAAACAGAGGGCGGAGACTCGGAAAGAGGGAAAGAGGAGGAGGAGGAGGGGGAGGAGGGAGAGAGAGAGAGAGAGAGGGAGGAGGGAGAGAGAGAGAGGAGGGAGAGAGAGAGGGAGGAGGGAGAGGGAGGAGGGAGAGAGAGAGAGGGAGGAGGGAGGGAGAGAGAGAGAGAGGGAGGAGGGAGAGAGAGAGAGGAGGGAGAGAGAGAGAGGAGGGAGAGAGAGAGGGAGGAGGGAGAGGGAGGAGGGAGAGAGAGAGAGGGAGGAGGGAGGGAGAGAGAGAGAGAGGGAGGAGGGAGAGAGAGAGAGAGGAGGAGAGAGAGAGGGAGGAGGGAGAGAGAGAGGGAGGAGGGAGGGAGGAGGGGGAGAGGGGGAGAGAGAGAGAGAGGGAGGTGGGAGAGAGAGGGAGAGGAGAGAGGGAGGGGGAGGGAGAGAGAGGGAGAGGGAGGGAGAGGAGAGAGAGGGGAGGGAGAGGAGAGAGAGGGGAGGGAGAGGAGGGAGAGGGGGAGAGAGGGAGAGGGAGGGAGAGAGAGAGGGGGAGAGAGGGAGAGGAGGGAGAGAGAGAGGGGAGGGGGGGAGAGGGGAGGGGGGGAGAGGGGAGGAGGGGAGGGGGGAGAGAGGGGAGGGGGGGAGGGGGAGAGAGAGAGGGGGAGGGTGCTGAGAGACCCATCCAGCTGTGGATGGTTGCAGGGTTTCCACCTTTCTTCCTCTGTCCAGGGATCCATTCCACCTGTTTGTTCCTCTGGTTTGACCCTGAGCCATAGGAAGCAGGAGTCGGCCATCCAGCCCCTCGAGACATTCAATCAGATCATGGCTGATCTTCAACCTCAACTCCACTTTCCTGCCCGATCCCCAGATCCCTTGATTCCCCTAGAGTCCAAAAATCCATTGATCTCAGTCTTGAACATATTCAACGACTGGAATTCTCTTCCCCAGAGTGCTGTGGATGCTCAAAGATTCACCATCCTCTGAGTGAAGAAATTTCTCCTCATCTCAGTTTTAAATGGCCGACCCCTTATCCTGAGACTACGATCCCTAGTCCTGGACTCTCTGACTACAGGCGTGGTGCCGGAGGATTGGAATACTGCTAACGTTGTACCGTTGTTTAAAAAGGGAGAAAGGGATCGACAGAATAATTATAGGCCAGTCAGTCTAACCTCGGTGGTGGGCAAATTATTGGAATCAATTCTGAGGGGCAGCATAAATCGTTATTTAGTAAGGCACGGATTAATCAAGGACAGTCAGCATGGATTTGTTAAGGGAAGGTCGTGTCTGACTAACTTGATTGAATTTTTTGAGGAGGTAACAAGGAGGGTCGATGAGGGTAACGGGTTTGATGTAGTCTACATGGATTTTAGCAAGGCTTTTGATAAGGTCCCTCATGGCAGACTGGTCAAAAAAGTAAAGCCCATGGGATCCAAGGGAAAGTGGCAAATTGGATCTAAAATTGGCTCAGTGGCAGGAAGCAAAGGGTAATGGTCGACGGGTGTTTTTGTGATTGGAAGGCTGTTTCCAGTGGGGTTCAACAGGGCTTTTTCTGGTGTATATTCATGATTTAGATCTAAATGTAAGGGGCATAATTAAGATGATACAAAATTTGGCAGTGTGGTTGATAGTGAGGAGGAAAGGTGTAGACTGCACAGGAAGGTATCAATGGACTGGTCAGGGGGCAGAAAAGTGGCAAATGGAATTCAATCCAGACGAGGGGGAACGGTAGGGCAACTAAAGCCAGAGCTCCCTGAATGTCAAGAGATAGAGAGTAAGATGAAGCAGAAAAAAGGGACGTATGACAGATGTCACGTTGATAACACAAGTGAGAACCAGGCAGAATATAGAAAGTTCAGAGCGAAGTGAAAAAGGAAATAAGAGGGGCAAGGAGAGAGTATGAGAATAGACTGGCGGCCAACATAATCCAAAAGTCTTCTACAGGCATGTAAACAGGTAGTAGGAGGAGGGGTGGGGCCGATTAGGGTCCATAAAGGAGGTCGACTCATGGTGAGGTAGACGGGATGGCTGAGGTACTAAATGAGTACTAGAAAGGCTAGCTGTACCTAAAGTAGATAAGTCACCAGGTCCGGATGGGATGCATCCTCGGTTGCTGAGGGAAGTAAGGGTGGAAATTGCGGAGGTACTGGCCATAATCTTCCAAACATCCGTAGATACGGGGGTGGTGCCAGAGGACTGGAGAATTGTAAATGTTACACCTTTGTTCAAAAAAGGGTGTAAGGATAAACCCAGTAACTATAGGTCAGTCAATAGGGCACAATTTCAAAATTTGCAGATGACATAAAACTTGGAAGGGTAGTGAACAGTGAGGAGGATAGTGATAGGTTGCGAGGAGATTTGATAGAGGTATTCAAAATCCGAAAGGGTCGAGATAGAGTGGAACTCTTCCCATTGGCGGAAGGGTCAAGAACCAGAGGACGTGGATTTAAGGTGATTGGCAAAAGAACCAAAGGAGACATGAGGGAAAAACTGTTTTACACAGTGATTGGTTAGGATCTGGAATGCACTGCCTGAGGGGGTGGTGGAGGCAGATTCAATCATGGCCTTCAAAAGGGAACGGGATAAGTACTTGAAAGGAAAAAAATTGCAGGGTTACGGGGATAGGGCGGGGGAGTGGGACTAGGTGGCTTGCTCTCAGAGAGCCGGCATGGACTCGATGGGCTGAATAGCCTCCTTCCCTGCTGTAACCATTCTATGATTCGAAGTGTGAGGTAATGCATTTGGGGAAGGCAAACAAGGCAAGGGAATATATGGAACTGTACAAAACACGAGTTAGGCCACAGCTTGAGTACTGTGTACAGTTCTGGTCACCACATTACAGGAAGGATGTGATTGCACCAGAGAGGGTACAGAGGAGATTTATGAGGATGTTGGAGAATTTTAGCGATGAGGAAAGATTGGATTGGCTGGGGTTGTTTTCATTGGAACAGAGGAGGCTCAGGGGGGATTTAATTGAGGTGTATAAAATTATGATTGGTCTAGATAGAGTGGATAGGAAGGACCTATTTCCGTTAGAGGGGTCAGTGACCAGGGGGCATAGATTTAAAGTAATTGGTAGAAGGATTAGAGGGGAGCTGAGGAGAATGTTTTCACCCAGAGGATGGTGGGGGTCTGGAACTCACTGCCCGAGGGGGTGACAGAGGCAGAAACCCTCAACTCATTTAAAACGTACTTGGATATGCACCTGAAGAGCCGTGACCTGCAGGCCTACCGACCAAGTGCTGGAAAGTGGGATTAGGCTCTTTTATGACCGGCAGAGACTTCCTTCTTTGCCATAAATTTTGACGATTCTCCAGCCAGGGAAAACAGGTTCTCAGCATCGACCCTGTCCAGTCCTCTCAATCTTAGATATTTCAATAAGATCACCTCTCGTTCTTGGTGCACTCGCTCTCTCTTTGTCTGCTGCTCCTTTATACCCGGCCGCTGGGGGGATTCCCACACATTGTCTCCCCTCTCCATTATACCAGGTCACTGAGGGGGGAATTCCCACCGTCTCTCTCTCTCTCTCTCTCTCTCCTTTATACCAGGTCACTGAGGGGGGATTCCACCGTCTCTCTCTCTCTCTCTCTCCTTTATACCATTGTAAACAATTTTACAACACCAAGTTATAGTCCAGCAATTTTATTTTAAATTCACAAGCTTTCGGAGGCTTCCTCCTTCGTCAGGTAAATGTTCAGGAGCTCCTTGAAGCCTACGCATTTATACATATAGAACAATACATGGTGTTTACAGACTGCCCCTGCAACTGCCCGTTGCCAAGGCAATCACCGTGTTCAGACAGAGAGGTGTTACCTGCAGAACCCCCGAATACACATTCAACAAAAAAACAAACAGGAAAAAAAAACAGAGAGAGGCAGAGACATCCGGAAGGCAGAGAAAGCCAGCAAATGACCCATTATATTAAAAACAGATAACATTTGTTCGCTGGTGGGGTAACGTGTAGCGTGACATGAACCCAAGATCCCGGTTGAGGCCGTCCTCATGGGTGCGGAACTTGGCTATCAATTTCTGCTCGACGATTTTGCGTTGTCGTGTGTCTCGAAGGCCGCCTTGGAGTACGCTTACCCGAAGGTCGGTGGATGAATGTCCATGACTGCTGAAGTGTTCCCCGACTGGGAGGGAACCCTCCTGTTTGGCGATTGTTGCGCGGTGTCCGTTCATCCGTTGTCGCAGCGTCTGCATGGTCTCGCCAATGTACCATGCTCTGGGGCATCCTTTCCTGCAACGTATGAGGTAGACAACGTTGGCCGAGTCACAGGAGTATGAACCATGCACCTGGTGGATGATCTGGCATGTCTTGCAGAGGTTACCGTGGCAGGGTTGTGTGGTGTCGTGGACGCTGTTCTCTTGAAAGCTAGGTAATTTGCTGCGAACGATGGTCTGTTTGAGGTTGGGTGGCTGTTTAAAGGCGAGTAGTGGAGGTGTGGGGATGGCCATAGCGAGGTGTTTGTCCTCATTGATGACATGTTGAAGGCTGCGGAGAACATGGCGTAGTTTCTCCGCTCCGGGGAAGTACTGGACGACAAAGGGTACTCTGTTGGTTGCGTCCCGTGTTGGTCTCCTGAGGAGGTCTATGCGATTTTTTGCTGTGGCCCGTCGGAACTGTCGATCGATGAGTCGAGCGTCATATCCCGTTCTTACTAGGGCGTCTTTCAGCGTCTGTAGGTGTCCATCGCGTTCCTCCTCGTCTGAGCAGACCCTGTGTATTCGCAGGGCCTGTCCATAGGGGATGGCCTCTTTGACGTGGTTAGGGTGGAAGCTGGAAAAGTGGAGCATCGTGAGGTTGTCCGTGGGCTTGCCTTTATACCAGGTCACTGAGGGGGGATTCCCACCGTCTCTCTCTCTCTCTCTCTCTCCTTTATACCAGGTCACTGAGGGGGGATTCCCACCGTCTCTCTCTCTCTCTCTCCTTTATACCAGGTCACTGAGGGGGGATTCCCACTGTCTCTCTCTCTCTCTCTCTCCTTTATACCAGGTCACTGAGGGGGGATTCCCACTGTCTCTCTCTCTCTCTCTCCCTCCTTTATACCAGGTCACTGAGGGGGGGATTCCCACCGTCTCTCTCTCTCTCTCTCCTTTATACCAGGTCACTGAGGGGGGATTCCCACCGTCTCTCTCTCTCTCTCCTTTATACCAGGTCACTGAGGGGGGATTCCCACCGTCTCTCTCTCTCTCTCTCCCCCCTTATATCAGGTCACTGAGGGGGGATTCCCACCGTCTCTCTCTCTTTCTCTCTCCTTTATACCAGGTCACTGAGGGGGGATTCCCACCGCCCCCCTCTCTCTCTCTCCTTTATACCATGATGTGGAGATGCCGGTGATGGACTGGGGTTGACAATTGTAAACAATTTTACAACACCAAGTTATAGTCCAGCAATTATATTTTAAATTCACAAGCTTTCGGAGACTTCCTCCTTCCTCAGGTAAATGTTTCAGGAGCTCCTTGAAGCCTACGCATTTATACATGTAGAACAATACATGGTGTTTACAGACTGCCCCTGCAACTGCCCGTTGCCAAGGCAATCACCGTGTTCAGACAGAGAGGTGTCACCTGCAGAACCCCCGAATACACATTCAACAAAAAAACAAACAGGGAAAAAAAACAGAGAAAAAAAAACAGAGAGAGGCAGAAACATCCGGAAGGCAGAGAGAGCCAGCAAATGACCCATTATATTAAAAACAGATAACATTTGTTCGCTGGTGGGGTAACGTGTAGCGTGACATGAACCCAAGATCCCGGTTGAGGCCGTCCTCATGGGTGCGGAACTTGGCTATCAATTTCTGCTCGACGATTTTGCGTTGTCGTGTGTCTCGAAGGCCGCCTTGGAGTACGCTTACCCGAAGGTCGGTGGATGAATGTCCATGACTGCTGAAGTGTTCCCCGACTGGGAGGGAACCCTCCTGTTTGGCGATTGTTGCGTGGTGTCCGTTCATCCGTTGTCGCAGCGTCTGCATGGTCTCGCCAATGTACCATGCTCTGGGGCATCCTTTCCTGCAACGTATGAGGTAGACAACGTTGGCCGAGTCACAGGAGTATGAACCATGCACCTGGTGGGTGGTGTCCTCTCGTGTGATGGTGGTATCTGTGTCGATGATCTGGCATGTCTTGCAGAGGTTACCGTGGCAGGGTTGTGTGGCGTCATGGACGCTGTTCTCTTGAAAGCTAGGTAATTTGCTGCGAACGATGGTCTGTTTGAGGTTGGGTGGCTGTTTAAAGGCGAGTAGTGGAGGTGTGGGGATGGCCATAGCGAGGTGTTTGTCCTCATTGATGACATGTTGAAGGCTGCGGAGAACATGGCGTAGTTTCTCCGCTCCGGGGAAGTACTGGACGACTTTATACCAGGTCACTGAGGGGGGATTCCCACCGTCTCTCTCTCTCTCTCTCTCTCCCCCTTTATACCAGGTCACTGAGGGGGGATTCCCACCGTCTCTCTCTCTCTCCTTTATACCAGGTCACTGAGGGGGGATTCCCACCGTCTCTCTCTCTCTCTCTCCCCTTTATACCAGGTCACTGAGGGGGGATTCCCACTGTCTCTCTCTCTCTCTCTCCCCTTTATACCAGGTCACTGAGGGGGGATTCCCCACCGTCTCTCTCTCTCTCCTTTATACCAGGTCACTGAGGGGGGATTCCCACCGTCTCTCTCTCTCTCTCTCTCCCCTTTATACCAGGTCACTGAGGGGGGATTCCCACTGTCTCTCTCTCTCTCTCTCTCTCTCCTTTATACCAGGTCACTGAGGTGGGATTCCCACCGTCTCTCTCTCTCTCCCCTTTGTACCAGGTCACTGAGGGGGGATTCCCACCGTCTCTCTCTCTGTCTCTCTCTCTCTCCCCTTCATACCAGGTCACTGAGGGGGGATTCCCACCGTCTCTTTCTCTCTCACTCTCTCCCCCTTTATACCAGGTCACTGAGGGGGGATTCTCACCGTCTCTCTCTCTCTCTCTCTCTCTCCTTTATACCAGGTCACTGAGGGGGGATTCCCACCGTCTCTCTCTCTCTCCCCTTTGTACCAGGTCACTGAGGGGGGATTCCCACCGTCTCTCTTTCTCTCCTTTATACCAGGTCACTGAGGGGGGATTCCCACCGTCTCTCTCTCTCTCCCCTTTATACGATTGTAAACAATTTTACAACACCAAGTTATAGTCCAGCAATTTTATTTTAAATTCACAAGCTTTCGGAGACTTCCTCCTTCCTCAGGTAAATGTTCAGGATCTCCTTTTATACGAGGTCACTGAGGGGGGATTCCCACCGTCTCTCTCTCTCTCTCTCTCTCTCTCCTTTATACCAGGTCACTGAGGGGGGATTCCCACCGTCTCTCTCTCTCTCTCTCTCTCTCCTTTATACCAGGTCACTGAGGGGGGATTCCCACCGTCCTCTCTCTCTCTCTCTCCTTTATACCAGGTCACTGAGGGGGGATTCCCACCGTCTCTCTCTCTCTCCTTTGTACCAGGTCACTGAGGGGGGTTTCCCACCGTCTCTCTCTCTCTCTCTCTCTCTCCTTTTTCCAGGTCACTGAGGGGGGATTCCCACCGTCTCTCTCTCTCTCTCTCTCTCTCCTTTATACCAGGTCACTGAGGGGAGATTCCCACCGTCTCTCTCTCTCTGTCCTTTATATCAGGTCACTGAGGGGGGATTCCCACCGTCTCTCTCTCTCTCTCTCCTTTATACCAGGTCACTGAGGGGGGATTCCCACCGTCTCTCTCTCTCTCTCTCTCCTTCATACCAGGTCACTGAGGGGGGATTCCCACCGTCTCTCTCTCTCTCTCTCTCCTTTATACCAGGTCACTGAGGGGGGATTCCCACCGTCTCTCTCTCTCTCTCTCCTTTATACCAGGTCACTGAGGGGGGATTCTCACTGTCTCTCTCTCTCTCTCTCCTTCATACCAGGTCACTGAGGGGGGATTCCCACCGTCTCTCTCTCTCTCTCTCTCTCTCCTTTATACCAGGTCACTGAGGGGAGATTCTCACTGTCTCTCTCTCTCTCTCCTTTATACCAGGTCACTGAGGGGGGATTCCCACCGTCTCTCTCTCTCTCCTTTATACCAGGTCACTGAGGGGAGATTCCCACCGTCTCTCTCTCTCTCTCTCCCCCCTTTTTCCCAGGTCACTGAGGGGGGATTCCCACCGTCTCTCTCTCTCTCTCTCCTTTATACCAGGTCACTGAGGGGGGATTCCCACCGTCTCTCTCTCTCTCTCTCTCCCCTTTATACCAGGTCACTGAGGGGGGATTCCCACCGTCTCTCTCTCTCTCTCTCTCCCCCCTTTTTCCCAGGTCACTGAGGGGGGATTCCCACCGTCTCTCTCTCTCTCTCTCCTTTATACCAGGTCACTGAGGGGGGATTCTCACCGTCTCTCTCTCTCTCTTTCCTTTATACCAGGTCACTGACGGGGGATTCCCACCGTCTCTCTCTCTCTCTCTCCCCTTTATACCAGGTCACAGAGGGGGGATTCTCACCGTCTCTCTCTCTCTCTCTCCCCTTCATACCAGGTTCACTGAGGGGGGATTCCCACCGTCTCTCTCTCTCTCTCTCTCTCTCTCCCCTTTAAACCAGATCATTGAGGGGGGATTCCAACCGTCTCTCTCTCTCTCTCTCTCTCTCCTTTATACCAGGTCACTAAGGGGGGATTCCCACCGTCTCTCTCTCTCTCTCTCTCTCTCTCCTTTATACCAGGTCACTAAAGGGGGATTCCCACCGTCTCTCTCTCTCTCTCTCCTTTATACCAGGTCACTGAGGGGGGATTCCAACCGTCTCTCTCTCTCTCTCTCTCCTTTATAGCAGGTCACTGAGGGGGGATTCCCACCGTCTCTCTCTCTCTCTCTCTCTCTCCCCCCTTATACCAGGTCACTGAGGGGGGATTCCCACCTTCTCTCTCTCTCTCTCTCTCTCTCTCTCCTTCATACCAGGTCACTGAGGGGGGATTCCCACCGTCTCTCTCTCTCTCTTTCCTTTGCACCAGGTCACTGAGGGGGGATTCCCACCGTCTCTCTCTCTCTCTCTCCTTTATACCAGATCACTGCGGGGGCATTCCCACCGTCTCTCTCTCTCTCCTTTATACCAGGTCACTGAGGGGGGATTCCCACCGTCTCTCTCTCTCTCTCTCCTTTATTCCAGGTCACTGAGGGGAGATTCCCACCGTCTCTCTCTCTCTTTCTCTCCTTTATACCAGGTCACTGAGGGGGGATTCCCACCGTCTCTCTCTCTCTCTCTCTCCTTTTGTACCAGGTCACTGAGGGGGGATTCCCACCGTCTCTCTCTCTCTCTCTCTCCTTTATACCAGGTCACTGAGGGGGGATTCCCACCGTCTCTCTCTCTCTCTCTCTCTCCTTTATACCAAGTCACTGAGGGGGGATTCCCACCGTCTCTCTCTCTCTCTCTCTCTCTCTCTCCTTTATATCAGGTCACTGAGGGGGGATTCCCACCGTCTCTCTCTCTCTCTCCCCTTCATACCAGGTCACTGAGGGGGGATTCCCACCGTCTCTCTCTCTCTCTCTCTCCTTTATACCAGGTCACTGAGGGGGGATTCCCACCGTCTCTCTCTCTCTCTCCCCTTCATACCAGGTCACTGAGGGGGGATTCCCACCGTCTCTCTCTCTCTCTCTCCCTCTCTCTCCTTTATACCAGGTCACTGAGGGGGGATTCCCACCGTCTCTCTCCCTCTCTCTCTCTCTCCTTTATACCAGGTCACTGAGGGGGGATTCCCACCGTCTCTCTCTCTCTCTCTCCCCTTTTTCCCAGGTCACTGAGGGAGGATTCCCACCGTCTCTCTCTCTCTCTCTCTCTCCTTTATACCAGGTCACTGAGGGGAGATTCCCACCGTCTCTCTTTCTCTCCTTTATACCAGGTCACTGAGGGGGGATTCCCACCGTCTCTCTCTCTCTCTCCTTTATACCAGGTCACTGAGGGGGATTCCCACCGTCTCTCTCTCTCTCTCTCTCTCCTTTATACCAGGTCACTGAGGGGGGATTCCCACCGTCTCTCTCTTTCTCCCCTTTATACCAGGTCACTGAGGGGGGATTCTCACCGTCTCTCTCTCTCTCTTTCCTTTATACCAGGTCACTGACGGGGGATTCCCACCGTCTCTCTCTCTCTCTCCCCTTTATACCAGGTCACTGAGGGGGGATTCTCACCGTCTCTCTCTCTCTCCCCTTCATACCAGGTTTACTGAGGGGGGATTCCCACCGTCTCTCTCTCTCTCTCTCTCCCTCTCCTTTATACCAGGTCACTGAGGGGGGATTCCAACCGTCCTCTCTCTCTCTCTCTCTCTCTCTCCTTCATACCAGGTCACTAAGGGGGGATTCCCACCGTCTCTCTCTCTCTCTCTCTCTCCTTTATACCAGGTCACTAAAGGGGGATTCCCACCGTCTCTCTCTCTCTCTCTCTCCTTTATACCAGGTCACTGAGGGGGGATTCCCACCGTGTCTCTCTCTCTCTCTCTCTCCCCCTTATACCAGGTCACTGAGGGGGGATTCCCACCGTGTCTCTCTCTTTCTCTCTCCTTTATACCAGGTCACTGAGGGGGGATTCCCACCGTCCCTCTCTATCTTCCCCTTGTACCAGGTCACTGAGGGGGGATTCCCACCGTCTCTCTCTCTCTCTCCTTTATACCAGATCACTGAGGGGGCATTCCCACCGTCTCTCTCTCTCTCCTTTATTCCAGGTCACTGAGGGGAGATTCCCACCGTCTCTCTTTCTCTCCTTTATACCAGGTCACTGAGGGGGGATTCCCACCGTCTCTCTCTCTCTCCTTTATACCAGGTCACTGAGGGGGGATTCCCACCGTCTCTCTCTCTCTCTCTCTCTCCTTTATACCAAGTCACTGAGGGGGGATTCCCACCGTCTCTCTCTCTCTCTCTCTCTCTCCCCTTTATACCAGGTCACTGAGGGGGGATTCCCACCGTGTCTCTCTCTCTCTCTCCTTTATACCAGGTCACTGACGGGGGATTCCCACCGTCTCTCTCTCTCTCTCCTTTATACCAGGTCACTGAGGGGGGATTCCCACCGTCTCTCTCTCTCTCTCTCTCTCTCTCTCCTTTCTACCAGGTCACTGAGGGGGGATTCCCACCGTCTCTCTCTCTCTCCTTTTTACCAGGTCACTGAGGGGGGTTCCCACCGTCTCTCTCTCTCTCTCTCTCTCTCCTTTATACGAGGTCACTGAGGGGGGATTCCTACCGTCTCTCTCTCTCTCCCTCTCTCTCCTTTATACCAGGTCACTGAGGGGGGATTCCCACCGTCTCTCTCCCTCTCTCTCTCTCTCCTTTATACCAGGTCACTGAGGGGGGATTCCCACCGTCTCTCTCTCTCTCTCTCCCCTTTTTCCCAGGTCACTGAGGGAGGATTCCCACCGTCTCTCTCTCTCTCTCTCCTTTATACCAGGTCACTGAGGGGGGATTCCCACCGTCTCTCTCTCTCTCTCTCTCTCCTTTATACCAGGTCACTGAGGGGGGATTCCCACCGTCTCTCTCTTTCTCCCCTTTATACCAGGTCACTGAGGGGGATTCTCACCGTCTCTCTCTCTCTCTTTCCTTTATACCAGGTCACTGACGGGGGATTCCCACCGTCTCTCTCTCTCTCTCCCCTTTATACCAGGTCACTGAGGGGGGATTCTCACCGTCTCTCTCTCTCTCCCCTTCATACCAGGTTTACTGAGGGGGGATTCCCACCGTCTCTCTCTCTCTCTCTCTCTCTCTCCTTTATACCAGGTCACTGAGGGGGGATTCCCACCGTCTCTCTCTCTCTCTCTCTCTCTCCTTTATACCAGGTCACTAAAGGGGGATTCCCACCCGTCTCTCTCTCTCTCTCTCCTTTATACCAGGTCACTGAGGGGGGATTCCCACCGTCTCTCTCTCTCTCTCTCTCTCTCTCCTTTATAGCAGGTCACTGAGGGGGGATTCCCACCGTCCTCTCTCTCTCTCTCTCTCTCCCCCTTATACCAGGTCACTGAGGGGGGATTCCCACCTTCTCTCTCTCTCTCTCTCTCTCCTTCATACCAGGTCACTGAGGGGGGATTCCCACCGTCTCTCTCTCTCTCTTTCCTTTGCACCAGGTCACTGAGGGGGGATTCCCACCGTCTCTCTCTCTCTCTTTCCTTTGCACCAGGTCACTGAGGGGGGATTCCCACCGTCTCTCTCTCTCTCTCTCCTTTATTCCAGGTCACTGAGGGGAGATTCCCACCGTCTCTCTCTCTCTTTCTCTCCTTTATACCAGGTCACTGAGGGGGGATTCCCACCGTCTCTCTCTCTCTCTCTCTCCTTTATACCAAGTCACTGAGGGGGGATTCCCACCATCTCTCTCTCTCTCTCTCTCTCTCTCCTTTATATCAGGTCACTGAGGGGGGATTCCCACCGTCTCTCTCTCTCTCTCCCCTTCATACCAGGTCACTGAGGGGGGATTCCCACCGTCTCTCTCTCTCTCTCCTTTATACCAGGTCACTGAGGGGGGATTCCCACCGTCTCTCTCTCTCTCTCTCTCTCTCCTTTATACCAGGTCACTGAGGGTGGATTCCCACCGTCTCTCTCTCTCTCTCTCCCTCTCTCTCCTTTATACCAGGTCACTGAGGGGGGATTCCCACCGTCTCTCTCCCTCTCTCTCTCTCTCTCCTTTATACCAGGTCACTGAGGGGGGATTCCCACCGTCTCTCTCTCTCTCTCTCCCCTTTTTCCCAGGTCACTGAGGGAGGATTCCCACCGTCTCTCTCTCTCTCTCCTTTATACCAGGTCACTGAGGGGGGATTCCCACCGTCTCTCTCTCTCTCTCTCTCTCCTTTATACCAGGTCACTGAGGGGGGATTCCCACCGTCTCTCTCTTTCTCCCCTTTATACCAGGTCACTGAGGGGGGATTCTCACCGTCTCTCTCTCTCTCTTTCCTTTATACCAGGTCACTGACGGGGGATTCCCACCGTCTCTCTCTCTCTCTCCCCTTTATACCAGGTCACTGAGGGGGGATTCTCACCGTCTCTTTCTCTCTCCCCTTCATACCAGGTTTACTGAGGGGGGATTCCCACCGTCTCTCTCTCTCTCTCTCTCTCTCTCCTTTATACCAGGTCACTGAGGGGGGATTCCAACCGTCTCTCTCTCTCTCTCTCTCTCTCTCCTTCATACCAGGTCACTAAGGGGGGATTCCCACCGTCTCTCTCTCTCTCTCTCTCTCCTTTATACCAGGTCACTAAAGGGGGATTCCCACCGTCTCTCTCTCTCTCTCTCTCTCCTTTATACCAGGTCACTGAGGGGGGATTCCCACCGTGTCTCTCTCTCTCTCTCTCTCCCCCTTATACCAGGTCACTGAGGGGGGATTCCCACCGTGTCTCTCTCTTTCTCTCTCCTTTATACCAGGTCACTGAGGGGGGATTCCCACCGTCCCTCTCTATCTTCCCCTTGTACCAGGTCACTGAGGGGGGATTCCCACCGTCTCTCTCTCTCTCTCTCCTTCATACCAGGTCACTGAGGGGGGATTCCCACCGTCTCTCTCTCTCTCTCTCCTTTACACCAGGTCACTGAGGGGGGATTCCCACCGTCTCTCTCTCTCTCTCCTTTATACCAGATCACTGAGGGGGCATTCCCACCGTCTCTCTCTCTCTCCTTTATACCAGGTCACTGAGGGGGGATTCCCACCGTCTCTCTCTCTCTCTCTCCTTTATTCCAGGTCACTGAGGGGAGATTCCCACCGTCTCTCTTTCTCTCCTTTATACCAGGTCACTGAGGGGGGATTCCCACCGTCTCTCTCTCTCTCTCTCTCCTTTATACCAGGTCACTGAGGGGGGATTCCCACCGTCTCTCTCTCTCTCTCTCTCTCTCCTTTATACCAGGTCACTGAGGGGGGATTCCCACCGTCTCTCTCTCTCTCTCTCTCCTTTATACCAAGTCACTGAGGGGGGATTCCCACCGTCTCTCTCTCTCTCTCTCTCTCTCCCCTTTATACCAGGTCACTGAGGGGGGATTCCCACCGTGTCTCTCTCTCTCTCTCTCCTTTATACCAGATCACTGAGGGGGGATTCCCACCGTCTCTCTCTCTCTCTCTCTCTCTCCTTTCTACCAGGTCACTGAGGGGGGATTCCCACCGTCTCTCTCTCTCTCCTTTTTACCAGGTCACTGAGGGGGGTTCCCACCGTCTCTCTCTCTCTCTCTCTCTCCTTTATACCAGGTCACTGAGGGGGGATTCCTACCGTCTCTCTCTCTCTCCCTCTCCTTTATACCAGGTCACTGAGGGGGGATTCCCACCGTCTCTCTCCCTCTCTCTCTCTCTCTCCTTTATACCAGGTCACTGAGGGGGGATTCCCACCGTCTCTCTCTCTATCTTTCTCTCTCCTTTATACCAGGTCACTGAGGGGGGATTCCCACCGTCTCTCTCTCTCTCTCTCCTTTATACCAGGTCACTGAGGGGGGATTCTCACCGTCTCTCTCTCTCTCTCTCTCTCTCTCCTTTATACCAGGTCACTGAGGGGGGATTCCCACCGTCTCTCTCTCTCTCTCTCTCCTTTATACCAGGTCACTGAGGGGGGATTCCCACCGTCTCTCTCTCTCTCTCTCCTTTATACCAGGTCACTGAGGGGGGATTCCCACCGTCTCTCTCTCTCTCTCTCTCTCCTTTATACCAGGTCACTGAGGGGGGATTCCCACCGTCTCTCTCTCTCTCTCTCTCTCCTTTATACCAGGTCACTGAGGGGGGATTCCCACCGTCTCTCTCTCTCTTTCTCTCTCTCTCTCTCTCTCTCCTTTATACCAGGTCACTGAGGGGGGATTCCCACCATCTCTCTCTCTCTCTCTCTCTCTCTCTCTCCCTCCCTCTCCTGCTCCTTGAAACCTGGCCGCTGAGGTAGGGTTTCCTGCGTGCTCTTTGTCTCCCTCCCTCCCCCCTCCTTTATTCCGGGCTGCTGGGGTGGGGTGTCCCTCCCTCCCGTGGGGAGAATTCCTGTGCTTTCTCCTTGTCTGTATTCGAAGTCCCAAGGCGCCTCAGGAGCATTACTGAACAAAATTTGAAACTGAGGCACATGAAATATTCGGACAGGCGGGGGTAGGTTTTAAGGAGCGTCTTAAAGGAGGAGAGGGGGCGGAGAGGTTTGGGGGGAATTCCAGAACATCGCGCCTTGGCTGCTGAAGGCGCAGTCTCCAATAGTGGAGCGATTTAAAATCAGGGATGCGCAGGAGGGCAGAGATCTCGGAGGGTTGTAGGGCTGGAGGAGGTTACAGAGATAGCGAGGGGTGAGACAGTGGAGGGATTTGAAAACAAGGATGAGAATTTTAAAATTGTGGCATTCCCAGACTGGGAGCCATTGTAGATCAGTGAGCACAGGGGTGATGGGTGAACAAGAATTGGCGCAAGTTAGGTTATGGGCAGCAGAGATTTGGATGAGCTCAAGTTTATGGAGAGTGGAAGATGGGAGGTCGGCCAGGAGAGCATTGGAATAGTCGAGTCTTGAGGTAACAAAGGCAGGGATGAGGGTTTCAGCAGCAGATGAGCTGAGGCGGGGCGGAGACGGATGATGTTACAGAGGTGGAAGTAGGCGATCTCGGTAATGGACTGGATATGTGGTCGGAAGCTCATCTCAGAGTCAAATAGGACGCCAAGATTGCGAACAGTCTTGTTCAGCCTCAGACAGTGGCCGGGGAGAGGGATGGAGTCGGTGGGCTAGGGAATGGAGTTTGTGGCGTGGACCGAAGACAATGGCTTCGGTCTTCCCAATATTTAGTTGGAGGAAATTTTTGCTCATCCAGTACTGGATTTCGGACAAGCGCTGTGATAAATGAGAGATAGTGGAGGGGTCGAGGGAGGTGGTGGTGAGGTAGAGCTGGGAACCTGACATTGTGTTCTCGGATGATGTCACCAAGGGACAGCATGTAGATGAGAAATGGGGAGGGCCAAGCATAGATCCTTGGGAACTCCAGAGCTAACGGTGTGAGAGCGGGAAGAAACATCACTTTTATGGGCCTTTGGTTCTTGCTAAAGTTTGACCCAGCCATGCCCTTCACTGCTACCTTCAGTTTGCAGCTATTTTGAGTCCGAGAACTCAGAGCCTGTAATCTGTGTCCTTCCATTCTCTCAAACGAAGAGTACTAGTCAATCACCTGTAGCATTGAACATGCCGTTGAGACTGTCTTCAGGTGAAGGGGGTGGTCAGAGGACGAGGGTTAATTTTTCCCCTTGTCAAATTAATAATTCATTGCACTGACTGACTCTCGGTAATTGCAAAGCAAAGAACGAGTCTGACCTGCAAAAGAGAACAATCGGTACATCACAGGGACCTGATTGTAAATATGAGGAACGGAGAGCGTTATAGGAGGATTTAGAACATAAATAGGAGCAGGAGTAGGCCATACGGCCCCTCGAGTCTGCTCCACCATTCAATAAGATCACGGATGATTTTCAACCTTAACTCCACTTTCCCACCTGATCCCCATATCCCTTGATTCCCCTAGAGTCCAGAAATCTATCGATCTCTGCCTTGAATATATTCAATGACTCAGCATCCACAGCCCTCTGGGGTAGAGAGTTCCAAAGATTCACAACCCTCTGAGTGAAGAAATTCCTCCTCATCTCAGTCTTAAATGGCCGACCCCATATCCTGCGATTATGCCCCCTGGTTCCAGATTCTCCAGCCAGGGGAAACAACCTCTCAGCATCTACCCTGTCAAGCCTCCTCAGAATCTTATATGTTTTAATGAGATCACCTCTCATTCTCCTAAACTCCAGAGAGTGTAGGCCCATTCTACTCAACTCGCCTCATAGGACAACCCTCTCATCCCAGGAATCAATCTGGTGAACCTTCGTGCCACCCCATCTAAGGCAAGAATATCCTTCCTTAGATAAGTAGACCAAAACTGTACACAGTTCTCCAGGTGTGGTCTCTCCAAAGCCCCGTACAACTCTAGTAAGTTACTCTACTCTTGTACTCCAACCCCCTTTCAATAAAGGCCAATATACCATTTGCTTTCCTAATTGCCTGCTGTACCTGCATACTAACTTTCTGTATTTCTTGTACCAGGACACCCAAATCTCTCTGAACACCAACATTTAATAGTTTCCCACCATTTAAAAATTATTCTGTTTTTCTATTCTTCCTACCAAAGTGAATAACCTCCCATTTCCCCCACATTATACTCCATCTGCAACCTTTCATCAGCTGTTTTTCTGCCCAGGTGCTTATTTTGTTCATCTTGGCTCAGTGGTAGAACTCGTTACTGAGGGAGGAGGCCGCTCAGCCCCTCGAGCCTGTTCTGCCATTTAATTAGATTATGGCTGATCTGTATCTTAACTCCATCCAACCGCCGAAGTTCAGTCCTTGCCTAACAAAAGTCGGTACTGAGGGAGCGCTGCACCGTCGGAGGGTCGGTACTGAGGGAGCGCTGCACCGTCGGAGGGTCAGTACTGAGGGAGCGCTGCAGCGTCGGAGGGTCGGTACTGAGGGAGCGCTGCACCGTCGGAGGGTCAGCACTCATAGAATCATAGAAGTTTACAACATGGAAACAGGCCCTTCGGCCCAACATGTCCATGTCGCCCAGTTTATACCACTAAGCTAGTCCCAGTTGCCTGCACTTGGCCCATATCCCTCTATACCCATCTTACCCATGTAACTGTCCAAATGCTTTTTAAAAGACAAAATTGTACCCGCCTCTACTACTGCCTCTGGCAGCTCGTTCCAGACACTCACCACCCTTTGAGTGAAAAAATTGCCCCTCTGGACCCGTTTGTATCTCTCCCCTCACCTTAAATCTATGTCCCCTCGTTATTGGGAAAAGATTTTGACTATCTACCTTATCTATGCCCCTCATTATTTTATAGCCTTCTATAAAATCACCCCTTAACCTCTTACTCTCCAGGGAAAAAAGTCCCAGTCTATCTAACCTCTCCGTATAAGTCAAACCATCAAGTCCCGGTAGCATCCTAGTAAATCTTTTCTGCACTCTTTCTAGTTTAATAATATCCTTTCTATAATAGGGTGACCAGAACTGTACACAGTATTCCAAGTATGGCCTTACTAATGTCTTGTACAACTTCAACAAGACATCCCAACTCCTGTATTCAATGTTCTGACCAATGAAACCAAGCATGCCGAATGCCTTCTTCACCACCCTATCCACCTGTGACTCCACTTTCAAGGAGCTATGAACCTGTACTCCTAGATCTCTTTGTTCTATAACTCTCCCCAACGCCCTACCATTAACGGAGTAGGTCCTGGCCCGATTCGATCTACCAAAATGCATCACCTCACATTTATCTAAATTAAACTCCATCTGCCATTCATCGGCCCACTGGCCCAATTTATCAAGATCCCGTTGCAATCCTAGATAACCTTCTTCACTGTCCACAATGCCACCAATCTTGGTGTCATCTGCAAACTTACTAACCATGCCTCCTAAATTCTCATCCAAATCATTAATATAAATAACAAATAACAGCGGACCCAGCACCGATCCCTGAGGCACACCGCTGGACACAGGCATCCAGTCTGAAAAACAACCCTCTACAACCACCCTCTGTCTTCTGTCGTCAAGCCAATTTTGTATCCAATTGGCTACCTCACCTTGGATCCCGTGAGAATTAACCTTATGTAACAACCTACCATGCGGTACCTTGTCAAATGCTTTGCTAAAGTCCATGTAGACCACGTCTACTGCACAGCCCTCATCTATCTTCTTGGTTACCCCTTCAAAAAACTCAATCAAATTCGTGAGACATGATTTTCCTCTCACAAAACCATGCTGACTGTTCCTAATCAGTCCCTGCCTCTCCAAATGCCTGCAGATCCTGTCTCTCAGAATACCCTCTAACAACTTACCCACTACAGATGTCAGGCTCACTGGTCTGTAGTTCCCAGGCTTTTCCCTGCCGCCCTTCTTAAACAAAGGCACAACATTTGCTCCCCTCCAATCTTCAGGCACCTCACCTGTAGCTGTCGATGATTCAAATATCTCTGCTAGGGGACCCGCAATTTCCTCCCTAACCTCCCATAACGTCCTGGGATACATTTCATCAGGTCCCGGAGATTTATCTACCTTGATGAGCGTTAAGACTTCCAGCACCTCCCTCTCTGTAATATGTACACTCCTCAAGACATCACTATTTATTTCCCCAAGTTCCCTAACATCCATGCCTTTCTCAATCGTAAGGGAGGGTCGGTACTGAGGGAGCGCTGCACCGTCGGAGGGTCGGTACTGAGGGAGCGCTGCAGCGTCGGAGGGTCGGTACTGAGGGAGCGCTGCAGCGTCGGAGGGTCGGTACTGAGGGAGCGCTGCAGCGTCGGAGGGTCGGTACTGAGGGAGCGCTGCAGCGTCGGAGGGTCGGTACTGAGGGAGCGCTGCAGCGTCGGAGGGTCGGTACTGAGGGAGCGCTGCAGCGTCGGAGGGTCGGTACTGAGGGAGCGCTGCAGCGTCGGAGGGTCGGTACTGAGGGAGCGCTGCAGCGTCGGAGGGTCGGTACTGAGGGAGCGCTGCAGCGTCGGAGGGTCGGTACTGAGGGAGCGCTGCAGCGTCGGAGGGTCGGTACTGAGGGAGCGCTGCAGCGTCGGAGGGTCGGTACTGAGGGAGCGCTGCAGCGTCGGAGGGTCGGTACTGAGGGAGCGCTGCACCGTCGGAGGGTCGGTACTGAGGGAGCGCTGCACCGTCGGAGGGTCGGTACTGAGGGAGCGCTGCAGCGTCGGAGGGTCGGTACTGAGGGAGCGCTGCAGCGTCGGAGGGTCGGTACTGAGGGAGCGCTGCAGCGTCGGAGGGTCGGTACTGAGGGAGCGCTGCAGCGTCGGAGGGTCGGTACTGAGGGAGCGCTGCACCGTCGGAGGGTCGGTACTGAGGGAGCGCTGCACCGTCGGAGGGTCGGTACTGAGGGAGCGCTGCACCGTCGGAGGGTCGGTACTGAGGGAGCGCTGCACCGTCGGAGGGTCGGTACTGAGGGAGCGCTGCACCGTCGGAGGGTCGGTACTGAGGGAGCGCTGCACCGTCGGAGGGTCGGTACTGAGGGAGCGCTGCACCGTCGGAGGGTCGGTACTGAGGGATCGCTGCACCGTCGGAGGGTCGGTACTGAGGGATCGGTGCACCGCCGGAGGGTCGATACTGAGGGAGCGCTGCACCGTCGGAGGGTCGGTACTGAGGGAGCGCTGCACTGTCGGAGGGTCGGTACTGAGGGAGCGCTGCACTGTCGGAGGGTCGGTACTGAGGGAGCGCTGCACTGTCGGAGGGTCGGTACTGAGGGAGCGCTGCACCGTCGGAGGGTCGGTACTGAGGGAGCGCTGCACTGTCGGAGGGTCGGTACTGAGGGAGCGCTGCACTGTCGGAGGGTCAGTACTGAGGGAGCGCTGCACCGCCGGAGGGTCGGTACTGAGGGAGCGCTGCACTGTCGGAGGGTCGGTACTGAGGGAGTGCTGCACCGCCGGAGGGTCGGTACTGAGGGATCGGTGCACTGTCGGAGGGTCGGTACTGAGGGAGCGCTGCACCGTTAGCTGTCGTTAAACTGAGGCCCTGTTTGCCTGTTCCAAAGTAAAAGAATCCGATGGCCATTATTTTTAGAAGGGTTGGGAGTTATCTCTGGTGTCCTCGCCAATATTCCTCCCTCGACCAACACACCAAATCCAGATGAACCCTTGATTTGCCTCATTACTGAGAGAGGTGGGAAATGGCATGCAGAACAAAGCATCTTGCGTAACTGTGTACCGACCTGAATCAGCTCCTGACATTGTTTTCTGGTCGATGCAGGAATTGCGACTTTACCTGCCTGAGGCACCAGTAGACAGTGACGAGGAGGAGGAGGAGGAAGAGGAGGCAGCACAAAGCAGTCGGCAATCTATACCCATGGACCCAGGTAATCACACAGAGGGAGAGAGAGAGGAATGGACCCAGGTAAT